>NC_137470.1:69848320-70128889 GCF_964235325.1 Thermobia domestica | reverse complement strand
GAAATGCTAGTGGTGCTGGTGTTAATGGTGGTGTTTATTATTAAGAACCAAAATGTGTATTATTTCCTAAAATAGAGTATATAGTTGTAAACGTAGACACCAAATTTCTAGAAACTGTTTGTTTACCAAACGAAACAAAAATGCCCTAAAAACATTTAATAACGTACTATTAGTACTTCTACAGAAGCTTAAATTATGTAATAATAGTTCATAAATCGAAATTATTTTGTTGTACACTGTTAGAGTACACTATTAAATCCTATTTAGAGATGCAAGTTGAACTCTAAATATGAGCACTTTTACCTAAACTACTACAATGAATATTGATAATGCGAAAACTACTCCATGGTAGTATGAATCTAGAATCAATGTAACTATAATAATAATAATAATAATAATAATAATAATAATAATAATAATAATAATAATAACAAATACTATCTGCTAGATAGAACATCATTTTATCCGATAATTTTACTTCAAATACTTTTTATATACTTGAATTGCCAAATAAAATTCGTTGTGTACTTGAAATCTTGCCTCAGCTACGTAAAAGTTAATTTTCTTCATGATTTCGGCAGCTATTCGTCTTCAGAATTTGGATTTATGTTACTTAAAAATAGCACGATATATAAATTCCAAATTCATGAATAATGAGAAGTAGCAAATGCTCATTAAATGTTCTGTGTTTTAGTATATAGATATAAATAGTTGTTTTCGTAAATGATTATTTGCATAGAATATATTTAAGAAAATTATTACAAACATTTTATTTAAAAAGTAGATTTAAATTCTATTGAAGAAGAAAATTTGCACTGAGAACGTTTAAGGATATGAAAAGAATAATGTCATCAACACCATTATTTTTGAAAATTGCAGTACTAAGAAAGATACTGTGAGTCAATGAAATTTATACAGAAATTCTGGCTGTACAGAATACATGGCAATACATGGCTATATAGAAATAATTACAACTTCAAAATTATACAACACCTCTAACCTTGAAAAATTAATATGTCATGAAGCCTCCACTTACTGCAGTCAGAGATTCTATATGACTTGGAACGATATTAAATATACGTTGGATGTATTGCTGAGAGATCGTGTGTCACGCCGCTTGTATGCCTATTATAGTGTAATTCGAAAGATGATGAACAAAGTGCCGATCAACTATACATTATATTATTTTACGGACATCATGTCAGGTAACCATGCTAGCCTGAACAACGGATCTCATCGTTCTTGTATAAAGCGTGCACACTCTTTATGTATGTAAACAGGTATTGTCTTCATAAAAGAGGGCATCCGAAGTTGTCTGAAGGAAGCGTGTGGGACTTCTATGATATAACGGTAACCGGAGAAGTTGCCCATGGTTTTATTTGTTTATTTGTTCATTGGAGTTTAGCGTCCCTTTTCAGCAATTAGGCTATATGAGATGTGGACCTACAATGTAAGCTAAAATCCGAATGACCCTAATGCGTTCCATGCTCTCCTGCCGGGAATCGAATCTGCGACTCTGCGCACCAAAGGCACACGCGCGAGCCAGTAAGCCAGCGGGGAAGGATGGCCCTCAGTGCGTAGCAGCCGATATCACATATTGAACTCAATGGTGCCCCACACTATCATACATCCCGTTCGGCCGCTATGACGCGCGATAATACACACTGGCACATGTGTACTCACCACGGTAGAGTCTTACGTGAATGCGGCCATCACTGTTGGATCGCAAGATATATATATATATATATATATATATATATATATATATATATATATATATATATATATATATATATATATATATATATATGTCCGGTTCTTCAAGGAGAATCTGTCCTTGAAAAGCGATAATCTTACACTCAACATGATGACAACAGTATTCATGTACCCCTTGTAGCCTGAGGTGCTTGTAGTTCTTGGACAATGAAAGCTGACGCAAAGGTCTGAGTGCCGCCAGTGCAGCGATTTGCAGACGATGTCGAACCGCCAATGAAAAGAATTCGATACCTTTTAGTGTGATCCAGTATTAATCTAACACCGTGGGCGACACTGTACAGTCCGTTACGAGCATCTGATAAGATGTTTGTCATCTCTGGTGTGGTCACCATATTTCGTGGTTCACTGTTCGATTACCGCTACGTACGATTTCCTTTCATCCATTTCTTCTACACATGAATCAGGTGAGCCTATTGATGCATCATTTTCCCGTAGATCGACCGTGTGGTCCCCTTCGAATGCAGTCATCTGTTTATATTGCGCCCTTTGACCAAAAGGCATAGTAATGCTTGCCCATTCGTTTTTTGTTTCTTTGTCCACGATCTCTCGTAGTAGAGCTAACTGCTGCGCAAACTGCCCTCGTGCGGTATTGCTCCGTAACAGAACCGAAGATACTTTATACCCACGCATGTGCCATCGCGCTGCCATGTTTATAATAGTTTGTACGCCAAACATTTTCTCAGAAATCCTGTAAGTTTCGACACTTCATAATTCCTTCTTGGTATTCTAATTTTTATGAACAGCGGTATACATTAAAAGTAACCAGAGATTTCCAGATTAAATATAAATTAAAAAGAAGATAAAATCCAACAAATAACTGTGAAAATGATACTGATTGCGAACTATACAACTATTATTCGAAATGAAATAGATTACGCTTTGCTGCTTTTAATGTGATTCCATTATGATATCTCAATTCTTTTAATCTTATGTGATCTAAAAAATATTAGACACAAACTTTTCTCTCTGTCTTCAAGACAATGTGGTTTTTCGTATATGCTTCTTTAGATGTTCTTTGTTAACTTTGTGAGAAAACCATAGGAAGATGAAAATATTTTAACACTGTTTTCATGTTTCTAGGTGGCCTTAACAGATGTTTGGCGTTAAAATATGCTTTCACTGAAACATGGATGAAATGTTTCTCGTTATTGAGAATTCAACTGGAAAATATAGCTATATTATGTAGAAGTTCCTATGAAAAATGAATGATTAAATTTTATAGTAATTTCCCATTAAGTTACAAAATGTTAAATGAATGTCTAAATCTAATATCTTGTTATTATCGCAGTTTGTGATATTCATAAATGTTAACGAATCTGTTCTACTAATTACAGGGTCTCGTTTCCATGTAACACATGATTTTGGATTTGTCACTCTCGATGTAAATAAGACTGTTCCTGAGGATTCAGGTGTTTATATGTGCAAAGCAGTTAACAAGGCTGGCGAGGCCGTAACATCGACGTCATTCAAAGTTAGACGTAAGTTACTATTACTATACCTTTATCGTGTACTTTTTGTAAACAGCAACAAATATTTTTAGGTATAAGTTATTGTAACTCAAATTTTAAAACTAATCAAAAAGAATTATAAAGCATAATATTTTCGGTCACAGGCATTTTGATATTTTTAACTGTTTGCAGTTCCAAGTTTGCAACTTTTAAAAAGTTTGTTTGTTTCGATAAAACAAACGTTCTTTACGTGTTAGATATTATCCTTTAAAGTTAAGCGATTATGTGGTAAACCGAACTTAATAAATGTGTGTCAATTTCTATTTCTATGGACGAGAGTACTTCACTATTTCTTTCTTCGTTATAGAATTAATAATATAATAGGAAGGAATATTAAATTTCCTATTTTAAAAAGGAATCATTTCTACCTTCAGCTCGCTCTGCGATCGTGGGAGAACCATTGCAGCCTGACGCTTGGCAAAAGATCCAGTTGAAAGAAGCAGAAATGAACAAAGTACCTCAAGAATATATTGACACAACACCACAACAAGCTCCCGTGTTTACCACTCACTTAGTAAGTCAAGAGAAACTGGTTGAAGGACAGCATGTCCACTTGGAAGCGCAAGTTGAGCCGCGAGCAGATCCAAATCTACGAATAGAGTGGTACAAAAATGGTGTCCAATTAACAACTGGTAAGTGTAGTATATTTTATACGTGATTTGCGGTTCATTCTTGAATTTGTAGTTAACTTAAGACATATTTAAAGGAAAATGTTGAAATAGTAAATTTTGTTCAGTTGTTTGACGAATGTTCTTTATGTTATTATGTAGGATTTTTTGTGATGTAATCAGAGTAATTTTTGTTTTCTTACATTAATTTTATATTTTTCTTGGGGTGTAGGATTATTCTATAAACAGAGAGAACAGATATAACGTTGGGATATAGTGATAGACATAGGAAATGTGTCTTTCGCTGGCACTATAATAAAATTATATTTATCCCTATTTCGTTAAAAGAAATAAGTGTTGAAAGATTTCCTTTCGAAAATATTTTCACTTAGCATAATAAAGTATGTTTAATTAAACTGATGAGTTCTTACCATTTCTTCTCTGAATATGAACTTTTCTTTCTAAAAAGACATTCTTTCATATAGTTTTTGTTTCAAATGTGAAATATCGTAACAGAGAAAGATGTAAGACATTATGGAAGTAAGGGAGATTTTGTAAAATTAATGCCTAGGCCATCCTATATATTAACGTTTACCACAACTATTAGAAAATATCATTATACGCTTATATGCACAATAACTATTCAAAAATAATACAGCTAAAGAATGCTATAGATCATGTCAAGATATGGATTCATATATTGAGGAAGTAATAGAAATAGAGATGTTTGGCTTTTAGAAACTACTGATAGGAATTCTAGCTGATGTAAAATTATTTTAGTCTTCTGAGAAATAATAAAGTAAAATTTAGATATACTACCACTCCATGACTATTTCTATTAGTTAATAGTTTTTTTCAAAATCGATTCACTCAATACAAACATAAATAAATAAATAAAATAAAAATAAAAAATGCTGTCATACAGATATGACATCAAAAATACAACAAATATGCAAGCATTAGGGCAGAGAGTAGCAACACTTGAAGAGGGGGAAAATGTAACAGATGCATTATATAGCAAGCTACAAATCAATTTACAGGAAATACCGTAATATCAAATATGATGTTTAAAGAAATAAAATATTACTGGGGAGATAATTATAGTTAAATACAATAAAACGAAATAACGATTAGAAAGTGCCTTTAGAATAGAAAAGTAACAGTTATTGGTCTTTAATGGTCGTTGGAATTGGTTGTAAAATGAAATCTTTCAATTTAGCGTTCCACGTTATTCCCTTTAGGCTAAGGGAGACAGATGATTTAAGCAAGCAAATGATGATGGAAAAATTGGTGGAATGAGAAAGTGGGAGAAAACGGGAGTACCCCGAGAAAACCCACGAACACGATGTTGTCCACCGCAAGCTTACTTGGCTGGAAATCGAACCAGGGATCCCATGCATCAGAGGTAAGCGCTCTATCACTGAGCCACATTTCACAACTTGACAGTGGACATACTCGTCATTAGACTGCAAATTTATGTTGATTGAGGGATTTCATGTACAACAGAGAAACTATTTCAAGCTTGTGCAAATGAACTGTAAATAAATATACTTAAATCGACATTTAAAGTACAATCAATATTGTTACAAGTTATGAAAAATGAAATTATTATACGGTAGATGGAATTCTGTGGCAAAATCACAAGAAGTGGCAATAAAAATGAAATAGTGAAAAATGTTTTTCAATACAGCACCGAAACGATTATGCAACGAACAGACGTTACAAAATTGAAAATATATTTTACAAATATGAAAATAAAATATATCTCTTTCCGTTTAATCCTTTTGTATGTCTTTTGCCTTGTTAGTTCATTGTCCTAGTTTTAGTGTCCTGTGTCCAAGCAAACACCGAGTGAACTTTCCTCCCCCCCCCCCTTTTTAAAAAAAAATCTTTCAAGCAGAATAAGTTTTCATTTGTCTTGTTTTGCAAGACTATGAAAGGGTGGATCACGTGAAACTAGACTCTTTTGTGGAAGCTAATTAGGTGAGCGTTACCCTAACTGACGCATCTTATTGAATGTAGGTTTGCTCTTGTTTCCCCGGTATTGCAAGCTGGAGAGTAGAGCAAAGTTCCAAAGTAAGCGAGCGCATTTGAATGAGATTTATCAAGATTTAAATGTTATAGCTATTCTTGCTCGATTGAATGCGTTAAGCAAGTAGTCAGTTTCTTGTCTAAGTTACGGGTCTTTATTACAGCGAAATTAAACTACCGCTAATTTTAGTTTTTTTTTTTTTTTTTTTTTTTTTGTAATACCTTTAAAACAAATAAAAATATTCAAAAAGCTGAAACGTAGTGAAGTAGACAATACGATTTTGCATGTGATATGTTTACCACAATTTACCTATCTGCTTTTAGTATGTCGCTATTTACAGAACCCGCAAAATATGCTATTTCTTTCTACAGTTCCAAATCGAAAGCAGATAGATGAGTTGGATAAAGGTATAACATGCAAAATCGTATTGTCTAGTTCACTACGTTTCTGCTTTTCGAATATTATTATTTGTTTTGAAGATATTACAGGAAAACTCTAAAATTAGCGGTAGTTTAATTTCGCTGCAGTGAAGACTCTTAATACTTGTAGAAGATGGAGACAAGCGTAGGTACGTGGCTGTTTCAGTAAGATATATCTCTCAGAGTTTTGAATAATAGCTTGTTTTCTCGATTGGGCGCGTTAGAGGAGTAGTGAAATATGTCTATGGTATTATAAGCTGGAAAGTAAGAATAATATAAGAGGAAAGTGTTATTGGATCATGTTCTCTTCAATGGCAATATTAAATTCAAATAAAGAAAAAGGGGTCTCCATATACACTGATTTATTTCTCCCTTATTGTATATTTTTGTATTATTATACACGTAGTATTTTTCACCATTAAAAGGAGAAAAGTTGAGGGTTTTATTTCAATAAAAATATATACTTTTGAAAGGTAAAATATTCTTAGAGCAGAAATAGAAAGAATGGTACAACTGGATAAATTGTGACATTTATATGTATCGAGTGTGATAAATCTAACAATATAAATATATTTTTAAATTTTGTTATTGTATATATATATATATATATATATATATATATATATATATATATATATATATATATATATAAACAACATTTTCTAAGTATTCTTTATCTTAATTAACAGGAACTCGAATCCGCAGCACTTTCGATTTTGGTCTTGTAACATTGGCCATTAATGGTCTAAGACCTGATGATTCTGGAATATACACCTGCAGGGCCACAAATCTCCTTGGGGAAGCAGTATCAACCTGTACCCTGAAAATTGAAGGTAAATTGTCCTGGTCTTGTAATTTGGTTTATATCTGTATGTTTGCTCTTTCTCCTTTATTAGTTATATATTCACTCTGGACCCCTGATTTTTGTTTAGAAAAATAAAACTATTGGCCACAATGTAAAGAATTTGGCTACGAACATAGTTGGTGTATGAAAAACACGGTGACGTCACACCAGCTGTTGGAAGAGGTTTCCAATAACATTAATGCATGCGTTTCCATATTACAAAAGGTAGCCACCAAAAATTTAGGAGTCACAGCGTCAATTTCCCGCAGAGTGTTGACTTTCAGTTCCCTCATAGCCCATGGCTTGTTACGATAGACCTTTTTTCTCAGTATCCATAGGAAGAAATCCGTGTCGAAGGTCAGGTGATCTGCGTGCCAAAGTCCTTGCGAAATAACTTGATCTTGAACGGACATAATTTCTTGCCTTCTTGCGTTGGAAGTGTGGCAGGTAGCACCAACTTGCTGGAAATAATAATTACATAGTTCCTTGCCATTCTACTGATTTACAAACTTGTGCCACATTTAAACGAAGACTTCCGTATCCATCATGTCGAAAAAGATGAGTTCAGTAATGCCACGTCCTTGTAAAGCACATCATACTTCAATTTGTTCATCATAAAGAGGTGTTTCGTGCACAGTATGGAAATTCTCAGTGTATCAGACCAGAGAATCACATGTAGTCAACGATTCCCGCATGTGCACTGACAAACTACTAAAATAATAAGAATAGTTGTTTTTTTCTACTTTCGAGCTACGATAGGAGAGAAGAAAGTATACTGATTGTGAAATAAAGTGAATTTGAGATTTTAACGTTTATAGACGTTTCATAACACCTATATGCCGAAAATCTGTCTGTCCGTCCGTTCTTCCCAATGTAAACATGTTTACTTCCCTAGAAGCCATACCGTTCAACGCATCCATACCGAATCTTGAACTTAAGGCTTTTTGCAAGATTTTGCTAGGACGGAGGTATTCGAGTTTTCTTCCTATCTAAAAAATTAAGGCGGGTTTACTGAAAGGTAAAAATGAAAAACTGCTATTTTCTTGAAAACGGTTCTAACGATTTTGTTTATATTTCATGCACTAACAACTATACTGTGGTATTAATTATTTCTCTGGGAAATATCCGGAAGGGATAGTTTACTCTTAGGGGTAAGTTTTCTTCGAACTATTTTTCTCAAAAACAACTCAGACGATTTTGTTCATATTTTATAAATAAATATTTTATTAATATCCTGATAATATGGCATAACTAGTTTGTTCTCAAAAAAATCTACGAGGGCTAATTTACTATTGGGGTGAGTTTCTTTTCTCAAAAACGACACAGGCAATTTTGTTTATATTTCATAAATAACATTATATTTAACAAATATTCCGTGAAAACAATATTGTATAAATCAATCCCGTGAAATATCCACAAGTAGTAGTTTACGGTTTTTTTGGACAGTTTTCTCAAATACGACTCATGCGATTTTTGTTATTTTATAAACAAGTATGAGTTTTCCGAAAACACCTTATAATTTTGTGAGCATTTCATTAATAACTGGAACATAATATGATTTAGTTTAAGGAATTTGAGCGAGAAAGTTTAGTGCGGTGGTATCCCTTTTATTCAGTTTGTCGGGAAGTTTGCATTGTTGCAGCAGCATTCATGACATCACCATATTTCTCACACAACAAGGATTCTGTAGAAATTCATTGCATTATGGGCAATCATTTGAATTTTATAAGCAAAATCAAGGACCGAGAGCGGATGTATATAACCTAAATATTTTCATAAATAACAATCATCCTATTAATGTATGCCAACTTTATTGGATCGAAATCCGGACGACGACATACATGCTTATATCCACACTTAGCTCAGACAATAATAAACATTTTAGCATGGGGGCAATTAGAGTGTAATCTCATAGCAAACTTCACCATTTAATTTAGGTAGAGCAATAATTTGTTAAGATAGTAATGTCTTAATTGAATAAATAAAACTAGGGACATCAGATTTAGATAATTACCCAAAACTGGTGCTGTAACCTTATGACAAAATTGATAAAAACTGTCATACCGAATTAGAAGTAGACTTTTTGATATAAGTGAAATTGATAATTAAGTTGAATGATAACAGTGTGTTATCTATTTGTAACTAGCATGTATTCACCAAGGTTTGATCGGAGAGGAATCAAGAGGTCGAACCACCTTCTGTGTTGGCTACTCTCAAGTTCACTACTCTTTTTGTTCCACCTACCTTTTCTTCCTAGTTTTTGGTGGCGTCATTGTTATTTCGCTTAACAATACATTTACAAGAATTTCCTCTTAACTCGAAGTAGGTAGTGTTTGTTATTGAGTTGACACATTGCTACATAAGTTATACTTCCTATTGAAAGGAATGTTTTTATGTGGTCATAATTTTAAGTTGCTGCGAGACTTCCTTGATTGTTCTGAAGATATGAACGACCGACCAGTACCATATTGGGAATTGAATCGTATTTCCATTTAAAATATGAAAATTTACAAAGTATTAAGATAATTAGTTAATAAAATATCATTTACCCTTATCAAATAATTTCTGTCATATTACACTATAATACTTTTTTTTCTTTGCATGTGAAAGTGAATTAACAATTTCAGTTTTCTATACGATTATTGCCTGGAATTAAGAATTTAAGGATATATAATCCTAAGATCGTACTTTTTTGTGAACTTTTTATTTCTTTATTTTTTAAAGATAACGGTTCCTCTTTTGATTTGAGTAGTGGCAATTTTTCTTGTGAAAAACATTCTAATTAATAACGAAAGTTAGAGCTATGTTCAAGAAAAAGCCTAAAAAGTCACTATCAGGTTAACACATCTCATGTACTAGTTTACTTGTGGTCTTATGCGCATTATGCCTTTTATTATCCTAGATCGCCATTGGCTACTGGGAAGTTCTTTGCGTCCTGAAGCTTTGCCAAAGATTGAAGCTCTTGAAGGGCCAAGAGGCCAAAGACCAGACATGCCAGAGCCTGTGTATGAATCTCCAGTGTTTATATCTCACCTGAATAATGTGGAATGCAAGGAAGGTGACACGGCTCATTTCGAATGCACTGTTGAACCGTCCAAAGATCCAACTCTGAATATTGGTAAGTATATTTACATTTAAAAAGAAAACAATTTAATTGATAGTTTATATTCTTTAGGTAAAATTTTAGGTAGTAGAAATACGACCATATATAAACTGATAAATTTTAAATTTGCTGTATGTCAGTATTACAAGAAGAAATTGAGCGCTAAATACTGAAAAGTTAAAAGGTATAATTAAGACGTGAAAATACAACAGATTTATGTGACATATTTGATTTTCATATACTTTTATACTGCTTCCATCGATCTTAAGCTAAATGTCTTGCAAGTGTATTTTAAGAAATCCATTTTTCTTTATCGATTTCTCTAAATGAATGTTCTAAAATATTTTTTGTTTTAGAACCAAATATTGCACCATTAATAATAATAACTGTTTTTGTAATTTAATCAAGTTTGTTTATTATTGTGCTAATTATGAGTATTCCAACTTCTAGAATGGTTTGTTAACGGCAAGCCACTGCCAAGTGGAGCACGATATAAGTCCACGTATGATTTTGGATACGTTGCACTTGATATTAATCATACATACGCTGAAGATTCTGGTGTATATATGTGCAAGGCTACAAATAGCAAAGGACAAGCTGTGACGTCTGGTACACTTAGGTGTTCAAGTAAGTATAACGTTAAATTGAGGTTTCTTCAATATAGATGTATATAACCGGATATGTCAAAAGTTCAGGGCGATGGGTCATCTCCGTTATAAGATACACAAAAATTGAAAGAGAGGAAAGTTTTTGGAAATACCAGGGCAATCAAAAAGTTTCCGGAATGTTGTTGCAGCTCTTTATTGCCACAATATAAGTAAACATTTACTTAATCGCTTTCAAAATAGGCATCTTCGGAACACACACTGCTCCTGCCATTGCTGGAAACACCGACGATATTTCTATTTTGTATCTTCCGAAGTTCAGCCGTCACGTTTGGTTTTGATGTCTTCTTCGGTGGCAAAACGCGTATCTTGGAGGCGAATTTTTCCTTAAAACATTGCTATCTTAAACTGTTTCAAGCTACCACAGTCTATGAAGCAATTTCTCCCATTTGCACATGTACTTGATGTTTGAGCGTTGCTCGAACTGCAACATTGCGCCAACTAATCACCACACGCTCCTCCGTCCAACCTTGCTTCTCGTACAATGCCTGTTATGACCTGTTCACAATTGTCAAGTTCATAATTACTTAGATAGGACTGTACTGTGCAAGATTCATTGTGATTACATCTGATTACGTCATAAATGCCAAAACTACAACAACATTCCAGGAACTTTTTGACTGCCCTGGAAGGTAATTTTTAATCTAAACTGCTGAAATTTTTCGAATCGCCCCAAACGTTTAGGATCCACACTGGTAATGGCGTATGGCCCTGAACTTTCGATACTCCTTGTACATATATAGGGTTACAGGTTAATTTGAAATGTCCCTGTATCTTTTACACTTATACTCTAAAAAGCACTGAAATTTTATACGATGCAAATATCGACAAGGGAAATATTTTGATACACTCCCCAATACCGCCAACCCAACATCAAGTTGTATACGGTTACTTGTCAACATTGACTATTTGTCTCGCTCTATTGGCATGTATCTTTCTAGTTCTAAAATCTTACTCGATTTTCCGTTTGGAATTCCTTACAATATTGCAATTACTTTATTTACGTATAATAGTTGCATCTTGGATAGCTAGGCATTGAACCACCTTTTGCCCTCAGAACAATGCTGGTGCCATGACGTGGAATGAAGTCATAGGAATCATTAATAATAGCAAATGGAATTTTACAACATTCCACATTTATTGCATCACTTGGTTACGTGAGAGAGAATTGGAGCCGGAAATCTGCTCCAGATTTTTGTCTAAAATGGACCGTAGATGTTTAATTGTGTTTAGGTCTGGAGATTGGGAGAGCCAGAAGAAGTGTTCAACATTAGAGCTAGCTGCTTACGAAAAACACTTCACTTCGCTTAAGCGTTGATTCCAATTAGTCAAAATTTGCTATAGAATTTTGGTCTGTTATTCGTGCGCATAAAAAGATGCAAGGTGTATATAAGCTGCGTAGGTGGAAACAAAATGCAGGATACAAGCATATTTATTTTATAATTACCTATATCTAACAATATGCACCTTAGCATGTATTTTGTAAGGAAAGTGTTATAAGAGTTTGTACACGTAAGATTGTAATATGCAGTTTCTTCATAATAACGACTTTATAATGACAATATATATTGAAACATTATACATTGATTTGGTATTGTAAGGGGTAAAATGTTAGTTTTGGTGGTATTTCGATATAGAAAAGTAGAAATATAGTTAAGTGATTTATTTCATATATAATTTACGTCCGACACAAATGATCTAAAATAGAGAAAATCAGTTAATTGCAAACAATTCCAAGTCGATCTTCTAATTCTACAGGCAAATCAAATATCTATTTGGACACCCAACATCCACAAGGACAAGCTGGCTTGGAGAAGGTGCAGGAAGTAGAAGATGCTTATATATCCAAATACCAGAGACAGATCTCAGGACCTGAAGCAGAGTTCCCGAAACCAGTGTTCGTGGTGCCTCTTGAACCACAGTTTTCAGTGAGTGAGGCTGAGCCATTACATCTAGAATGTCAAGTAGAGCCGAAGAATGACCCTAACCTTAAAGTTGAGTGGTACTTCAACGGAAAAGCCCTCCAACATGGTAAGAAACTATTCCTGGTATCTTTAGTAATGCATACAATTCAATACACTTGACGATTACAAATTAGATTAGCTTACCATATGAGGACTGTTATGCCTAACCCCGTTAAATCCACTTTTCTTTGAAAATGCTTTCCTTTTTCGTTAAAATGACTTCTATCTATTCCTATAACGGTATCGTTTAACACCCATTGATCCAAAAAAAAAAAAAAAAAAAAAAAAATAGCGTCGTTCCCTTCAGAATCTGCTACTCGGTGCCACAAAAGGTTTGTATCTCTTATTTCTTGCGCAAAAAGATGAAAGCTCCAGAGGGGGCTCTAAGTATTAGCCGCTGTAACACTTCGGGATATCAGCTAGTTGTACTAACTATAAACTGAAAGTAGACTATAAGTTTAACAAATTGACAAAAAATACTTTTGCCGTCTGTGGAAATAGCACAAACAGATATATATATATATTTCCTTGAGGAAGCGCGTGCCCGTTTTCTAGATCCGCCAGTAGGCTTCGGAACGTTTATATTTCTTCATTCTTGTGCAAAAGGATGGAAAGTTTCAAGGGAGCGCAAACTATTACCCCCTGTTAAATTTGGCAATATTAGCTAGTTTTTTAAATATTATTTTGAATTTTGTTCTGATAGGCATATTTTTTATTAATATACATACTGTTAAGAACAACAAAAAATAGATCTACTAAACATTTTCAAAAGGTATAATATGTTTTTAAAAACAGTATAATATGTAGTACAATTGTAGCCCCGCTACACTGGAAATGTAAAATTTTAAGAACGTTAACTCATATTTTATATGATTTACTGATTGTGTTTTAGTGTGTTGACTGGCCACATTCCAGTAGATGCAATTTTTGAAATGACTACTTTTAGTATATTCTGTATTTGTCTGTTTTTTAAACATATGGAGCCTTATGCAGAGTCGTTCTTACACGTGATTAGTGCCATACTAAAGAGTTCGACTAACATATGTTTCCTGCATTAGTCAGGCCTTTAGTATGACTCTAATTATACGTCAAAACGGCTCTACATAGGCCCATTGGATCTAAAAAGTTCGAATGTTGTAACAATGAGACAAGGAACTTATTATGCTTTACCTCACCTTCATTTTCCATTATATGTTGTTACTTTCTTTTCTTTTTTTCTTTCATTTCCTTCATAATGATACTGTACATAATTGTATTACGATACCATACAAAGTATTGTATTTTTGGTCAAAGCTGTTCCCAGCACTATGGTAAAGATGATTATGATGGTTATTATTATTATTATTATTATTATTATTATTATTATTATTATTATTATTATTATTATTATTATTATTATTATTATTATTATTATTTGTAGGTTCGAGATTTAAAACCACCACGGACTTTGGATTTGTTACTTTGGACCTTACTGATGTATATGAACGCGATCAAGGAATTTACACTTGCAAAGCATACAATAAATCTGGAGAGGCATTTACTTCAACTACAGTGTATTGTGCTGGAAAAGAAGGTTTAATTGAAAGAACTCAACACCCAAAAGGAGCTGCTGGACTCGAGAAAATACAAGATCTAGAGGAATCTCTTCGAAGACAAGAAGGAGCCCCAGCAGAAGCTGAAGAGGGCCATGCACCTGTGTTTACGTCTCAGGTAGAAGGGTGTAGACAAGCTCTATATAATATTATTTTTTCTTCCCTCGTGTTCGTAGTCCTGGTAATACCTTGGAGGGATGAATTTACTGGAAAATCATCTATTTATTGTTCCCACATGGAGAAATAAATAGTTCAGTTCTCCACTATTTACAGTTCAATTCAAATTTTCAAGCCCTTTCTGTTCCCAATATTATATATGTATAAGCTACGAACATTTACGACCGTATTCCTTTTTTCGTACTGTAGTATATCTATCTTTCATCATGTAGAAGTGAGCACTTGCTGGCTAAGCAATTAGCGGACTTGTGTTCGATTCCCGGCGCGAGCTCATGTAGTTCGGATCCCACGTTAAGCTGTAGATCCACGTCTCATATAGCTTCGCTGCTGAAAGGGACGCTAAACTAAACTAAAATCAAATCAAATCTTGTAGAAGTGAAGTAGTTGTAATATAAAAGAGTTTTCTCACAGTCAGTAAATCGCTGAAAATTTCGTTAACCTGCCTTATTACTTCCACGGATATATGTAACGTGTGCCCTTGATGTACAGAGTCCCGAGCTTGATTTCCGCTGGAAGAGTGTGGAACGAGTTGCGATGGATCAGATTCCACTTAAAAACTATAGGCATACTTGTCTCATATGCAGAAAAGGGTTCCTCATAATACATGTAAACTGGAATGTCCAACCTTCCAAATGTTTCTTTTCTTTCTTTCTTTTTTATCAGCAGTGATATTTTATACAAAATTAATTAAAATGAAATAAAAGTACAAACTAAACATATTTTATAAAGGGTAAACCATGGAACCATTTTCATCATACGTTTTACGAAAGGTTGTAGGCTTGCAAATATCTTTTACAAAAATAAATACCAATGTTAGTAAGGAATATATTTTTTTTTTAATTCCCACCGTTTGTTGACATAGTGCATAATAAAATTTAAAGGCACAAATCTAAATATGCTACATCGGAATCTGGAAGATGTAATGTATATATAGATAATATGTATATTTGTTGATAGTTGTTATTTTAAAAAAATCAAGTTTTCAGTTTTGCAAAAAATCTCTATTTTTTGTACAAAATGTTATCTAATTTTTGTTTCTGAAAGTAGCTTCAGTCATAAATAGTTGAATATTTTGTACATTATTATCAAAACATCAGATTTGTTAGTTTTACGTATTATAGACATATAATTCATGGAGAAGAAAATCGTGAAAAAGATATGTTTCCTTCTTCTTGAAAGATAGTAGATTTTCCAACAGTCATCCCTATAATTATACATATTTCATACCTGTGTTCGTGATCGTCACGTAACTGTGCATTATCATCAGCTTAGCATTAACTATTTGTTATACTGAGTTATTCATTTTAGTTTGAGTCAAAGCACGAAAGCTACTATTTCTGCCAATTTTATTTCACATAACTGTGTTTGTCACCTTAATGTTTACTAATTTCCTTGTATTATGGTTAAATTATTTTGTAATTTGTGTACTGATCTAATTTTTATCTAATTTATTGTGTTACTAAGGACGAAACTTTTTCGTTAATGCGATATGTGCGAAACGTTAAAAAAAAAATGCGTATATGTTTCAGGAAATCTCAAACTTTTCGTTTTAGAACGAGAAATCACGTTTATATTATTGCGAATTTTGCGAAATTCAGCATTACTTGCGATAAATGCTAGTAAAAACGAAAAAGTGGAATTCTCGTTAATTATTGCTAATAATAACTAAAAAGCGCATTTCCAATTGTATTATTTAACTTAAAAAACGTTGGATTTACGAAAACGATCTGTCAGTTATTTGATCCAGAAACTGTTTCACTTGATAAAGATGCAGACATCAACAAAACTGAACTACTGTTTAAATCCTCGACTGTGTTTTGTGGTGAAAATGTTCATGATCTGTTGGTTACTTACCATGAATTTAAAAGTAAGGTTATTGAAGTTCTCAACAGTGAGGATAAGTAAGTTGACATTATATCATTGTTAAACAGTTTAAAAGTTAACCACAGGTCTTTTGCTGTCAGCTCGTTATGTTCAATATGGTTGCCAGTTTCGAGTGTTGATGCTGAGAGATTCTTTTCCAAGTATATGATTGTTACTGACAGGAGAAGAAACTTAAAAGAAGAATTGTTAATTCTTTGCTGCATGTTATCCTTTAACTAAGAATGACGTTAGAGAAAATGTTTAGATTTTTGCATTAATTTCTATATTTCAGTGAATACATTAGTTATAATGTGCACCTAATCAAAAGATATCCTCACTACCAAAAATATACTGTTTACAAGTTCCGTATGTTTTTTTTTTTTTAAACTACATTTAAAAAATAAATGCAACATAAATGCGAAAATTGTGATAATTAATGCTACAAAATATCAAAATTGTTGCGTAAAAGTTTCGTCTTTATGTATTACATTATACAGTAACGAGTGTTTTTCCTAATTTACAAAAACAAGCCTTGTTCATTCTTATGATTTTTGTTTTACAGCATAGTGTTGGATTCTGCCCACAAATGGGTCATCAGGTATATTTTGTTGCTATGATTTGGTGATGGGTTACTAACAGTGGTAGATTTTTAGATATTGTCTTTTTTTTAATTATTTTTTGAAAGTTTTATACCTTAATTAGAGAGTAGATTAGTATGAAACTTACAGTTCTCAACATTGAAAAAATTCAATAATGTAAAGGTCAGCAAAAATTGCCCGAAAAGAAATTAATGTTCTTGTTTTCCAAAAATATTGGAAGGGCGTTCCTGGTTATTGATCAGTATCGTAACATAGAATGATTGGACGAAATTAAAAAGAAAATGTTACATGAAGATTCCCTTTAATTGTTGGTTTTCCCATTAAGATCACTAAAAAAGAAAAAAATAGAACTAGAAACAAAAGAGAGAAACGTTTTACTTTCAGGGTATTTGTTGTACAATATTTCATACCAAAGTCACAATATGAGTTTGAAATTATTTTTGTTTGACTAAGGATCATCAAGAATTCGTTTTATATTATTTAAAGCAATGTGGAATGTCTATGATGTGCTTTAGGTAACTTTACACCCTCCAAAATTCGTACGTGAAAAACATTCAGAATTTGTAGTGTGCCTACAGGGGATAATCTTCTCGGATAGGACTCCAGAGATAAAAGTGTAATGGGTTGAAATCCTACTTCTAAAATCGTAGGACTTCAAAAGTGCTATCAACCCTATCCCCCTTTCCTTTTTTTCTTTCAAGTACTGGTACAGTATTACGAAAACAAAATAATATCTGTGTAATTTTCTAGAGAGTATACAGTATAACTTTGTAAGCTTTTTTGTTCAGATGTCTTCATTGTTATCCAGTTCGTCGTCTATGCCTACGTCATAATTGATGTGAAAGCGTATTTCTTGGCAATGGGCAATGCATCGATACTAAAAACTACTTTGCTATGTACTAATTTATACATATTACATGATTAAGCAGAATAATTTTAATGTTTTGACTTTTACAATATTTCAAAAATTGAGAAAAGTCGGGACGAGTCTATTTTGTGAAAGATAATATGAAATTTAGCATCCATGTTAATTGCTTGCAAACGGATATCATTAGAAATGTACAATAAATAGTCAGAATAGATTATTTTGTTTTAATTGTTTGTTTCTAGCTTTGTTTCTTTCAGTCTTGTAAAAGCATAAAAAGCAATCTCCGGACATCCATTTGCATCAAATTTTCACATATTTTGATTCAAACATTCTTGGCGTGCACAATATTGTTAAGCCTTTATAATACATTCTGTATGGTATCCTTCAGAACTTGGAATCGCCAAATAATTTGTCAAATAGAAAATGATAATTTACTTTTGCTAGTTAAATATTTTTATTTTATGTATAACCATGTGCAAAAATATAAAAAACAAAACAAAATAAAATATAAATAAAAATAAAAAGAATAAAAATAAAAATAAAATCTTCAACATCTTTTTCTGTTTTAGAAGTTTTATGTTGTTATTTAAAACTAGGTTTGTAACAATTATAAATTTATATACTTCGTTGCTTCAAACACACTCTTGCAATTAGAAGTGCCAAAGCATTTATCTACAAAAATGAGTAAAGAGGCTTCAAAATTGAAAAGGGTGTTCAAGATTTTCTGAACATGATTTTATGTATTAATGGAAGTAGTATATACATATTTCCGTGTATTGAACTCCTTTATTAATTTTTGTTTACAGTTCCAGAATTTGACGAACTTGAGCGAAGGTGATATAGCACATTTTGAAGCTTCTTTGACTCCTGTTGGAGATCAGACAATGACAGTGGAATGGTTTTACAATGGCCAAGTTCTTAAAGCAAGTAAGTATATCACACGTGTATCAATATTTTAAATTTTGCTCTACGCTAGGTATATTGATGTTGTTTAAACAATTGTTTCTGATTTCTTTTTAAGAAAATTAAAAATAAAACAGAAAATAAATTTAAAAAATAATATCCAAAAGAAAAGAAACGTCTTACGTTAGATTTCTTTCAATAAATATAACTGCTACTACTACTAGTACATTGTGTTCTAGTTTCAAATGCATTTTTGCTTTCTTCAGCTTATGTGCGTATATTCTTCTCCATCCTCGTATCCCCATTGAAGAAATATAAACTAAGTAATTTTTTAAGTTGATAATTCAAGATTTTTTTTTTTAAGTTGTATCTTTGACAACATTTACTGTCAGTTTTGTGCTTTTTGCAGTTATTAAAGTTATTTGTGCTAAATCGAAATGATTCACGTTCAAAATTATTGACGAGAAAATTAAAATAAACTTCGAAATAATATTCGTCTGGCGTTAATTGTATCATTACTGGTCAAATATATCCAGATATTTAATGATTTTCCTCATTATCGCTATGTTCAAGAGTCATTGTAACATAATTTAAATGGAAGTCGAGATTTGCGTGAAATTTTGATTGTGGACATTGCTATTCCACATAATTTTGTACAATCACGGTCAAACGTTTCCTGAAAATCAAAACGTAACCTCAAAAAAATCTTTAACTATGATTGTGCAGTTTGATTTTACAGGGGAAAACAACATATTTTATGATAATATAGAAAACAAAGCCGTCAATTTTCATTCCCAACAGTTATTTTAAGTTGTGGTACGTTTTAAATTCATCAATGGAGCTCTGTTCCAACCTGTCATCAACAACAGTAAACTCACAAAAAATAACACCTGACAACACACAGAATTCACTTATTGGAGAAAAATAACACTTCTCAATCAACTTCCTAGAGATGAGTCTTGTTTTCAAGAAAGGAAGAAAGACGGGTATTTTTTGCGAAAGACATCAAGTGTGTTTTATTTTGAGTTTTTAAATTTTGCAGAGCTTTTGAGAAGTGCTATTTTTGTTCAACAACTGTGAAAATCATCTTGTGAAGTCATCCATTCGATTTAGACACTCGAGGATAGCAGCCTTAGAAGAAGATGTCAGTTCTTAAGTGGGGATCGAAATGATAAGGATATGAATAAAAAGTTATATGCAAGATATGTACTAAATCTTGCAGATAGATTTCCTTATACATAGATAACGGCGTATAAAAAGAATATTTTAACATTTTATATAAGGAAGTAATAGATTTAAGAGGTTGCGAATCCGTCTAGAAAAGCAAAATAATGTACTGACTTCACATTAGTCAATTACATACCATTGCAACGACATCTTGTATTTTCAGTATAATTTTAAATATATTTTCTTATATTTCCGGGCAATGTATGATTTTAAAATATGCACTAACCAGTTTGAAGAAGAAGAAGAAAATATGAAAAAGGAAAGAGAATCAAAATTGATTCTAATATGATGATTTGTGATAAGTTTTTGTCTTTACGTTGTCATAGCAACGTTTTGTATATAAACGATATAATTCAGGACACATCATAAAAAAGGGATGTGCGCATAATTATAAAGGTGTATTTATTTCAATAAGTGTGTGCCACAATAAAAGCCAGGAAAGCTAAACGCAGCATAAACTGTTTTAAGTGATTTTAGTAGTTTAATCTAGCTATAATTATGACTGAGGACCTGTGTATAACGAGTTACGTTATACCATCTCCCCGCTAATGACCCTTCGTGATGTGTAACGCCTAAGATTAGAGAGCTAATAGGTGCGTTAAGGTGGCTCTTCTTTTCTGTTACCCTGGTTTCAAAATCTAAATAGTAATGTATATCAAATATTTGTTTTGGGTAAGGGAGACTTTGCCCTAAGGGAGACGGAGGCAAGACACGCGCTTGAGTATTTCTTTCCCTGACTACGAAACTGAGGTCTTTGGTAAAACTCATTCCTTGTGCCTATCTTGGCTTCAAAATTTCATAACTTAATATTAAGTTACCTGTTGTTCCTCATTAAAGGAACAAGTGGTTCAAGCTACACGTTCCTTTCATTTTGATGCTTATAAGGATGTACAAGTGCTTATAAGGATATTAATTTCAAGCCAAATAGAGTATAAATTTCGTTGTTTATAGTTGTTTCTATTTAATTTAAAGTTAACTATGTACTACGTATAATTTTCTCTTTTTAGGTCATAGAACAAGAACAGTACATGCATTTGGCATGGTTGTCCTGGAAATCCTTGGAACAAAGATAGAAGACAGTGGTGAATATACTTGCCGAGCAACTAATAAATGGGGAAAAGCAGAAATAAGTGTTACACTAGAGTGTGTTGACAAATCAAAGGGTCAGAAACCGCACTTCACTACTCATATTCAGGTTTGTGTAGTATTTATTTTCTGTAGGTTTTTATTAGTGTGCATTTATGTGGATGTATAAGGTACATGAAATGTTCGGTTAGAGCTGATTTAAATTATCACTTCCACATTTATCATAGTGTTTTATTCATAAATTAAACATAACTTTCTTACAAGGCTGTCTATATTCTTTATTATAAATTAACGAGAAATGTTACAGTTTATAATAATGTTTTATTGTGAGAAATCTTGGCCAAAGCTGCACTGAACAGCATTGGAATACATGTAACGTTTCACTTGTGAACTTTAGTGGTTATCTTAATCCACTACAACTAAGCAAACCTAGTATTATTTCGTAGGTTTTGGCTTAACTGATATATTTCTGAAAGTCATTATTTTGATACTTGTTCTGAGATGAAGAGCAACTAGAACTAATACCTTTTTTATGAGAGATATTAGAAAAAGTAATTTTGAAAATCGAAACTGCAAGAAATTTGGTAAAACATATTACGTAGTGCATAAAAGCGTAGTTATTTATATTTGTGAAATTTTACAGTATGGATGTTGCTCGTAAGCAACTTCAAGCTTTACTCTAACATATTAAATGTATATGTTTTTTTCACAGAGTCTGGAAGGACTTAAGGATGGCGATTCTGCACATTTCGAGTGTACTCTAACACCTGTTGGAGATCCAAATCTTAAGGTTGAATGGTTCCACAATGGCCAACCATTGAGACATTCATCTCGTATCAAGACAGTGTCAGATTTTGGTTTCGTTGTTCTTGATATTGCTTATGTACAGAGTCATGACTCTGGAGAATATGTCTGCAGGGCTAGCAACAAGTAAGCTATATCATGTTATTTGTTACTTTTAATTACTAATTGGTTTTACTGTAAGTATAACATGAATAATAATATTAATAAACTGTGAAGGTGTCTTGCTATATCACACACACACACAGTGTGCGTTATATAGGATATCACAAACTCCGGCCGCCTTTCTGTCTTTTTGGCTCACAGTATGCCAAGAAAGTGAATTTATTTGTTCTAGGGAATGTCCAAAATTATTCAATCATTTTGAATGATTTTCTTACCGTTGGAAAATACATTTCTTCCAGATAGTTATACCGACCAATCAATAGTGTTAAACGTATGTGGTGAACTTACACAACAAATTTTGCTATTATTACATGTTGCTTTACAATCAATCAACATAACTACACTGATTTGTTATGAGGTCTCAGTTCTGAAATTAAAGTACATCATTCACTTGCTTGCTTTTTGGAAATTGATCCCAAGGGATTGGAGAAAGAGGGTACAAATTCAATATAGCAGATACAGGGAAGGAAAAAGGCTTTTTTAAACCACTGGATGCATGACATGAAATCTAGTATATTGCCTAGCTTTGGATGCAGAGAACTCTATCATTATTAATATACTATCAATTTTTGCAAATTTTGAAATTTTTATTCCGCAAGGGGGGGGGGAGGCGTATTTTACTATTATTCCTTTTTCTTTTATGCTGCTGGACACGAAGCAATAAAACCTGGTATACAGGGAATTTCTGATACGCATAATAAGAATAATTCATTCAATTGCACCAATTTTGGAAATTTAACCTCGAAGAAGTGGGATAAGAGGAAGAACGTTACTATTATTACATGTTTCTTTAAAACCGCTGGACATTCAACATGAAGTTTGGTATGGGGAGGTGATTGCTTGAATTCAATATGGATGATGCAGAGGGAAAGACCAAGGTTATAATGTGCACACTTATATTGTTCACGTGGAAGCATTTGAGTTTCCTTGTGGCTATATAATTAACATACGATTAGATCCGGGTTCGATTCCCGGTGGGAGCTCATGTTGTTGGGATCACACGTTAAGCTGTAGGTTCACGTCTTATACCGAATCTGTGCTCACAGAGACGCTAAACTCCACTGTAATTAACAGTTTTGCTGATCTTATGTATATATAGTGTTCAATTCAACAGAGCAATCAAGAACGTGGTCATTACTAAGAAACTTAAACCCAGACTTACTGATCATAACATCAAATTGATGTTCCACAGCTTATCTAAAGAAAAAAATATACTTTATAAGGATAAAATAAATTTAATAGATAGCAATGTAGCTAAATACGCTGTAAACTAGACTTTTCTCAATCATCTTTTGTTAATTTTCTTCCAAGGATAGAACTCGATTTTCGAAGCCCCATAATTAGAATTGTCAGCTGATCTCTTCCTCCTTTTTGTAAGAGTTTTTCGCAAATTGAAAATCGACTTGGGCTGAAAGAAGATTTCTTCTAAACATTTCTCATTGTAAAGTACAATCACAATTAGGGGATTTTTTGTAGGGAATTTGGGGAACATCGTGGCCGAAAAATACAACTAATTCTACTAGAAGAGTTAACTTGAATAATTTGTTAACAAATCCGCTATAATTAACTATTTGTCCTCATATTTGGACCATATTTCTGCTCATCAAGATCTTTGATACAAGATAAGTTTGATTCACGAACCATGTAGCACTTCACTTATCACCTTTGTACATATAGACCAGTAGAAAGAGTAAAGTCAATTAGGAAAGTAATGGGAAAGCCTTAAGTACCTCACATTTCCAGAGACGAGAAATTAGCCCTTTCCTACGGCTACATTAAATTTGTGTTAATATTTCAGCAAAAATTAGAAGGTGATAAAATGTATGCACCTTTCTAATGAACTCTATAGAAATAATGAGTTTTCAAAGCTACCGAGTAGCCAGTGCTTTGTTGTGAAAAATCAGCGTCCGGGGCGAGAGTATAGGACGGCGCCCCCGTACGTATGAGTGAGGTCGACAGACCAGCTGCGAAACACCACCATGGTTGTCGCTAAGACTAAGAAAATTTTCAAAAATAAACTCTCCTTTTCCTGATTTTTAGCACTATTTATTGCTTTTTTCCTTCCATTTTATATATGTGCACATGCATCAGACGGTATAACTGGTTAATGTAAGATAAAATAAAAAAATAAAAATTTTCAATTATTTTGGCTTATGTTGGCTTTGTTGCCTAAGAATTTTTGCTTCAATTTTCTCTATACCCCAAACACCCCAAACATTTACTTCCTAGAGAGGATTCCATCCCTCCTACATATTTCTGTTGTGGTCACTGCGTTGGAATGATTAATGTGTAAACTGGATCATCATTGTTAACTTAACTCAATTGGATTATATATCCTTTTTTATTTTCCTTTATTTTTAGGTTTGATCATTAACTCTACATCGCTTTCGCATTATCAGAAATTCTTATACATTGTTATATGTTACGGTATTTACGTTGATTTCAGCATTCTTGCATTAGGAAAGTGTTTTCATGTTCTAATCATGATTACTGTGTTACACAATATATGACTCGTAATTCTTTCCAGATATGGTGAGGACTTCACGCGAGCCCAAATTAAGTGTGCTGGCAAAGGAGGAGTCTATCTTGATTCTTTGCAACCTGATTCTTTGGCAAGAATCCGCGAACTGGAAGTTGGACAATCTCAACAGCCAATACCAACCACTCCAGTTATGGAACCACCAAAATTCATTACTCAGATTTCTGACATCACCCAGTTGGTGGAGGGACAGAGTGCCCATTTTGAAGCTAGGTTAACACCCGTCAATGATCCAAATCTTACAGTAAGTGTGCGATTTCATTAATAATATTAAACATTTTCATTTGAAGATATTGATGCTAGAACCAGATAGATTTCCTTCCTGGATTCCTTTCCAGGAACAGCAAGAATTTTAATAGTAACTAGCGTTCTATTGAGTATATGCTGGAAATTGTATCAATTCTATATTTTTGATGAAGTTCAAATATAATAGGTGGTCTTATGACTTCAAGTAGAAATATAAGATTTCAACATTTGAGACAATATTAGGAATCCAAAAACGGATTTCTACGATTCTTCCATCGACATTTTAAATTAAAATTTGATACTGTGTTCTTCTGATTTCTGTAACGAAATTTCCATTGCAAGATCATCAAGATGTAAGCTACACAACTTCTGGTATTACAATACATGGTTTGCACCTTCAATTGATAAAACAAAATGTCAAGTTAATATTTATTTCTTGGGGGTACTAGGTTGAAAATTTTGTTACCTGAAACGATTTTGTTACCTGATTTTGTTTCCCATCGAAGGTGTTACATTATTTGAAATTGAACTGCATAACTTCATGGTTTTCATTTGGAACCTATAATTTAGTGTTACCTGTAGTAAAATGCGAATATTCAGGTTGAAAATCTTATTTTTATTCAGTTTAGGTTACGCATGGCGCTATAAACTAAACTAAACTAAACTAACTATATTGTAAGCCTGTGGCTTAAAGCAAATGATTTAGTAAAATATGTTTAAATTCTCAAGTTTAATAAGGCTTCTTGCATAGCTCATTTTACATTATACGGTCTTGAAATTCTTAATCACAAGCGATAAATAGCCATGCAGTTAACTACTAAAAATCACATAAGATATTTGTCGAGTTTCACATTGTTTATTTGTTGGTCGCAATCTGGAAATCAATTAATCTGCTAAACAAATGTGGCGGATCAAATGATTGCTGATGTAACTGACATTGTCATTTGTTAAACTTGTCATCATGTTTTCGAACTCCCTCATGGCTATATGGTTAGCGTACGTGTCCTTGACTTTGGAGACCCGGGTTTGATTCCCGGAAGGAGTTCATGTGGTTCGGACTCCACGTTAAGTTGTAGGTTCACGTCTCATATAACCTCGCTTCTGAACGGGACGCTAAACTCCAACTCCACAAGTCATTATGTTTTCCTCAAAGTCTTCCAACTTGCCCAACCCTGCTGCTTTAGTTCTTATATAACCACCATTTTATGGATGTAAAGTTAAAGTCAACATGCTTTGATGCACAGCAGCAAGGACTGCTTGTTAGTATTGCCAACCTAACTACCTCAGCATTCACTGATGTTCGCACATTTCGGGATGGTTTTTCTTCAGTGCCTAACAAATCATACTGAAATTTTCCACCTACAGAAAAATTGTATATTGAGTAGGTACTTTTCCACAACACACCACACTGAAGTAAAAACGAGAATTTCGCTGTTTTGAGTAAAAAAGTCACTGTCTTTTTCCAAAAACATCTCAATTATGGAAGCATGACATCGAACGTTCCTACTGCTTTGTTGGTACTGAAATGGTACTTCTACAGAAACAGTATTTATAATAATAATGATATTGATAATGCTGTTTTTTTTTAATGCCAATAATATGATCTTATTGGTGGCAGTGTAACCGAAATAAAAGCGTCAGATATGCCCACCGAATCATGTATAACTTCTTTAGCCAAACTAAAACTACGAGAAAGTTAATACAGAAACAAATAAGTAACTCAAATTGCTTTTACTAACAATTATAATTAGCAAGTTTAATAGTTGCAAATTCATTTACCTTTCAAAATTCTTTTAATTCGATTCTATTATTTTTTTTTTTAATCTTAACAGCCTATTTAGTCTAAGTTTGACTTTTTAAAATTAACCTTAGCTACTACTGTTGAGCTATTTAATGTGTATAATAATTTACGTGATGGAAAAATTGTTTTGCAGGTTGAATGGTACTATAATGGCAAGAAACTTCCCCATGGTCACCGTTACAGAACTTTCCATGATTTCGGAATCGTTATTCTTGATATCCTTTATTGTTATGAGGAAAATTCAGGAGTTTACGAGTGCCGAGCAGTAAATAAAGTAGGAGAAGATGTTACAAGAGCAACATTGAAATGTGTTTCAAAGGCTAATTTGATTCTTGACACACAACTGCCAAGGGTAAGTGTATTGTCTCTTTTTGTCCTATATTTGGACCATTTGAATGCCAAATAGCTTAACTCTAAAATTGAAATTTTCCAGGAGTGAAATTTGAAGTCCAATATCTTTTGAATAATTCATATTTCTTCTATGTTGGCAACCAAAACTATAACTATGTAGTTTCTGGTATAAATTACTATTTAAAAAACTCTTTTTAGAAAGGTACCATCAATAGTAGGGATGGCCAATTTCGGAATTTTTACTTTCCTGAATCCGGAAAGTAAAATCGGAAAAAATCCGGAATTCGGATAATTTCCGGATTTCGGAAAAATAGGCAGCTTGCAATTTCATGTATGCACCCTTATACTATATATATATATATATATATATATATATATATATATATATATACAAGTTTATCTTCATAATTATACATCTTCCATTTCATTTACAGAATTAGAAACAAAAGCATTATCACATTCTCCAGGTATGGTTGCAAAAAAATAAGAGAATGGATGGGATTGAAGTTTTATAGGGTGATTAAAAAGAGTCTCGGAATATTTCAATAATACTACCTTTGCCCTCTTAAAAATAAGTCGAATTAAATTGTATAAACCACCGCGACACTAATATTTGTTTGTTTCTGCAACCGTCTTTTATTCAACCTTATCTTTCACTCTTATCTTTCCTCCCACTCCTCGAGTACTTACTCATAAGGGATTTAAAGTAAAAGTTAAATGAAGCGCTGCTAAGTGGAAAAATTCACAACTACTACTGGTTTTGGTCAACTAAAACTGCAACCACTTGAACATTAAAAAAAAAAAAAAAAAAAAAAAAAAAAAAAGTTTATTGCCAAATCTCAATGGATATAGTTGCAGTGCTCATTCAACTATAAACGTAAACAGCTCTGTGTCCTTTGGTTTGTCTCTCTGTGTGTGTGTGCGTATGTGCGAGAGAGAGAGAGAGGGGCATTAATATCGTCTTGAGTTGAAGAGCAAAATTCTGTTTTTACTCAAGCACTTCGAATACATTTTGAACATAAATGTAGGCGGTCGCACAACCATGCAGGCTAAAGCAGCAGCCGCGCCTTTATGATTTCTAGGAATTGTTTCAAATTGAATAGAACAATAATGTAATCCCAAGATTGTTCCCGTTGCTTTGGTAGCACATTTATTCTTTCATATTGCTTTATCTGTAATAACATTGACATGGAACAATTTCTCTTCTCCAAAAGTGAGCTTTGAATGCGTAAATAAGCCCAATATCACACCAGTTTCTCTAGTAGGCTGCTACGCAAACCACTTTCATTTTCCTAGATCTAAGTACCTGTAGCTTTAGTTACCTATATTGTTTATACACTAAACACTAGAATTCATTGAGACATCACATCCAAAATATCTTTTCATTATAACCTCCAGAAGGCTGATTCGATTTCAATATAGCTTGTATACCTTAAAGAGAAGCAGATTTATTTTTTACAGTAAAGACCGTTGTCCAGTTTTTAATAAGGAAGTAATATTGACGAAGTAAATTTTTATCACACGAAATATACATTTTAACGTAACCGTACGAAAAGAAATCAGTGTATTAGGCTCTGGCCGTTTAAAGGATTTTTTTATTCAATCCTAAGGATACTAGCAAGTTTAAAGATTATTTTTATTCAATCCTAATTTTTCGACAATTTGAACTATGCTTAATTTTCCTTGATGAGAATGTGATGCTTGTAAACCTTAATTATTATCAATTTTTGGCCATACTTTTTTTTAATAGAAGGATCACAAGAACCAGTTACAGGCGCGTTCCTTATCCCTCATCAATTACTGTATTAGTCAGGACTAAATTATATCTCAACACATTATGATAGCGTGTTGAGATATGAAAAAAAGCCTACAAAATGAAGACGGCATTTCAGTAGGAGGTAGAGTGATTAGGTGTATACGGTTTGCAGAAAACATGGCGCTTGTGGCAGAATCTAAAGAGAAACTCAATAAGATTTTTAAAAAACTTGGGGAAGGGCTGTGAAGATAATGGGATGAAAATAAATGTTAGAAAGACAAAAGCCATGGTGATTGGAATGAAGCGAAGCGGTGACAAATACAGAAGTAGGAGGGGAGAAAATAGAAGACGTGACTAGTTTTCGATAAGTGGGTAGTGGTATTAGTAATGATATGAAATATGAAAGTGAAATAAAAGCAAGGATAGGCATGGTGAAAGAAGCCTTTAGGAGGAAGAAAATACTATTTTGTGGGACTTTGAATAAAGAGTTGAGAAAAAGACTCATAAAATGCTTCCTGTGGAGTATTGTACTGTATGGGTCAGAAACATGGACATTACGCAAAAATGATGAGTAACGACTGGAAGCTTTTGAAATGTGGGTGTGGAGAAGAATGGAGAGAATTAGCTACGTCGCGCGGGAAACGAGTGAGAGAGTGTTAGAAATTGTAGGGGAGAAAAGAACAATTTTAGATATTATTAAGAAGAGGAAGAGAAACTGGTTGGAACATTGTCTAAGAAGGAACTGTATCATGAGGGACGTTCTACAGAGTATTAGAAATTGTAGGGGAGAAAAGAACAATTTTAGATATTATTAAGAAGAGGAAGAGAAACTGGTTGGGACATTGGCTACGAAGGAACTGTATCATGAGGGACGTGCTGCTAGAGACTATTGAGCAGGAAAGAGGCGGAGGGGGCAAATGAGAGACAATTAATGGAACTATATCAAAACAGAAAAATCGTACGTGAAGGCGAAGAGGTTAGTGGAAGACCGTGGAGCATGGAATATTATCAGTTGCAGCAAGTAACCTGCCAACAATAGCAGAATACCTATGATGATGATGAAATTATGATAATCTTAAGCATAATACATGCTAAACGTTAGATCAAACCTAGTTTTCTGTGTTATAGCAACATAATTTTATTTTATCAAGTGTCAGTAGTTATGCTAGCACCAATTCTATATAATATTGGGAATCAGTATGCTATTTCCGCTAGTTATTGCTTCCAGGTAAATGGTGTACTGGAAATCCGAACTACAGTTCATGTTATTGACGTAACAGAATAACTGCACTTTACATATTCTAGATCATTCTCTTATATTCCTTATTTGTTTTATAATGTGTCTTGTCGAACATAATGTTCGTTTTGCTTCATTTCTTTCTATTGTGTAAATATTTCAGAAATAAAATGAGTTTACTTCATAGGGCATGGAAGGCGGACTCGAGAAGATCCAGTCCTTGGAAGACTCCATGCTTCGAACGCGAGACGAGAGGGCAACAGAAGAGCGACGACAAGCTCCAATGTTCACTGTTCCTCTTTCCAATATTGACAGTCTTCGAGAAGGAGAGAACGCACATTTTGAGGCCAGACTTACTCCAACTGATGACCCAAAACTAAAGGTTAGTTTCTTCCTGTAAAAGCTATAGGCGTCATAACATTGGGAACTAACATGAGGTAAATTATTTCATGTTGTGTTTGTAGTAAACAAAGCTCTGTCATGTTTCTAAAACAAACTTTTCGTAAAGCTTATTGACAGCATTGAACATTTCTTATATTATTAGAATCATTTACATCATTGAATAACTGCAGTTTTACATGGCACCTTTAGGTCACAAGGAAGTTCAGACGTTTACCATAAATCTATTCTCCACGTGCAAAAGACGGACATTTCATCTAGTTTATTTATAATATTTCAGATACAGCAGAAATCCTATATTACATTAAAACATCAAGGGAAACGGAAATTTGGAAAAAAGCAACCAAGACCTGTGCATTAAAGGTACCATTCCGGCATTTGTTGAAAAAAAATGAAAAATAAAATCTTTAAGTTTTACGCCTCATGGTTATGCCGGTTACGCTAAAGGAGACGGTGATGATGAGAAATGAATTAAATGGTGGAATGAAGAAAGTGGGAGGAAACGGGATAACCCCGAGAAAACCCACGCACATGATGTTTGTCCACCACAAACCTCACTTGGCGCGTGCTGGAATCGAACTAAGGACTATATGCACCAGAGGTGAACGCTCTACCACTGAGCCACCGCGGCCCCAGCATGTTTTGTACATCGAAGGAAGGTCATGATGATATCTGGCCTTGGGAGAATATGTGATCTTCCTCGAGTGCTAACTACCCACCTACGCTCGCTTCTACTCTTCTGATACTCTGAATGGGTATGCGAAGTGTTTGGCTTTCAAAGGAAAGGTGGGCGGACAGGCAAGACATGCCATAATTAATTTGGTTTTCTTATAATGGACTACATAGTTGTAACATGAACATGAATGCTCACGTTATTGCATTTACTTAATTAATGAGCTAGTCAGACATAGATATAACAACTAACTTGAATAATGTTTCTTTTATGTATTTTTAATCAATATTTCCAGTACTTCCCACGAGTACTCTTTGTCAGGGCTAAGACAAGATTATTCTCTAAACTGGTCTTCACATAGTTTTGTTGTAACAACAGTGGTTTAGAGAAATATTAACGTACCAGTATATATACTAAAGTTGCTATCTTGGTTACTCGTGGCTCGCTGAGCGCAGTAGACGATTGGTGGTGATTGGTTATCCTCCTACCACACCCCCAGTGACGAGCACGTCCAAGCGCGGGAAGCCACCGACGTTATACCTTCTGGATTATAGTGCACTAACATTCCTATAATCTTTTGCGTTGCATATGTCTTTCAACACTATGTAAGTTGGGAGCTCCTTCGTGGCTAAGCGTACGCGCCTTTGGCGTAGGAGACCCGGATTCGATTCAGGGGCGTCATTTCAGACTTTGCTTGGGGAGGGCAAGAGCACCACCCACATAAGGCGTTCACGTTTTGTACTACTATATTAATGAACAATCGGCTAAAGTATATGTATTCCTCAAACTCTTAGGGAGGGGGGCAATTGCCCCCTCCTGCCCTCCCTAAATGACGCCCCTGATTCGATTTCCGGCGGGAGCTCGTATAATTTGGATTCAACGTTAATCAGTAGGTTCTGTCTCATATTGCCTCGCTGCTGGAAGGGACGTTAAACTCAAAATCAGCTCAACTATGTAATTGGAATCTTGTATGTACACTGCTGCCGTATTAAACATTTTTGCCAATTAATGTGCAAATTCAACCCTCAATTTGTAATCTCTGTATATCCTAAATAATATATAATAATGTATTTACAGTCTTAATTTTTGTCTTTATTAACGTAGTTTGTAGTAATCTTATCCCAGTCCTTCTCAAAATTTCCTTTATAAGTATTCAAGAGTGGGTTTTTTTTATCTTAGTATATTAAGCTTCAAACACGTTCCTTTCAATGCTAGTAGTGCTTTGATATAAGACTCCTACGTTTTGTAGTGAACGTTTTGTAGTTTGAAGATGTTTTGAAGCTGAAGCTGTTTCAGACTTATCAGAATAAGGTTTGATTTAGGGTTAGTGCACTAGCAAATTATGTATTTATGTTTTTCACACCACTGTTTGTTACAGTATAAATATACGAAGACTAGCATAGTTAAGTCCTTAATCTTGAGAAGAGTACGCGTGTAAAGTACTGGAAATATTGGCTAAATTACATATAAAGAAACATTATTTAGATTAGTTGTTATATTATTATAATGTGTTCCGTACGCTCAATAACTAAATATAGATAAGTTATTTTCACCCTTTTATTCAGTTGTAATACTTCGTTAGCTCTAAAGCAAAGCGAGTTTGTGGTATTCTCTTCTTTTCCATTATCATGATATTATGACATAACGTATACATATGCCAAAAACAGTGAAATGCACGTTATTCATAAAAACACATTGCCAGTGATTAACGGGTATAATTTCGTAGCGAGGATATCACCCATTACATAATAGCGTCATTGGAATGAACAACTTACGAAAGTACTCTTCTGACTGTTACATTGTGTCTTATTGTGCTGTGTATCATTAGATGGCAGCCGAATTGCATGTGAAACAAAATGGGGTTGGTCCCGTAGCAAGTAGGTTGTACGTTGTGGAAGTTGCAAAAGAAAATAATGGTGTGACAGTAAATGTTCTTTCAGACCGAAGTTCCATTTCAATCCATCAATCCAAATGTGAAGTACGAAATGCTACTCAAAATATCCGAGAATGTCATTGTAAAAATCAGAAAACAATACTTACGTCCTAACGTCGTCCGTCACCTTCAAAGTAGTCCCCTCCGGCATGTATGCAACGATCCCAGCGTTGTTCCTACTTTTGGAAGCACTCCTGGAAGTCCGCAGGATGAAGAGTGTTCAGGACCGCTTGCAATTCCACTTCTATGTCTTCAATGGAGTCAAAATGTCCTTTTCAAGGCGAGTTTCATCTTCGGTTACAGGTAGAAGTCGCACGGGGTTAGGTCAGGGAGCAGGGAGGGTAGGGGATCGTTCCCATTTTTTTTTTTTTTTCTGGCCAGGAATTTCCTCACAACGAGAAAGATGTGCGCGGGCGCGTTGTCATGGTGCAGTAACCAGTTTTTCGTTTGCTACAGCCCTGGCCGTTTGCGCCGAACATCTTCCCTCAGTCTATTCAAAATTTTGCAGTAAAACTTCCCGTTGACATTCTCACCAGGACTCCTTATGCACAATTCCTCGAATGTCGAAAGAAATGATCAACATCGACTTGATGTTGCTGCGAACTTGTGAAACTTTTTTCGGCCTTGGAGAGGACAGCATCTTCCATTGTGATGATTGCTGCGTCATTTCCGGATCATAGCCATAAGCCCAAGATTCATGACCTGTAATGACTCTGGATAAGAAGTTTGGACACACTCGAACTCTTTTTTGCAGTTCAGTACACTGGTCTGAATCCTGACGTTTTTTGGTCGATGCTGAGAAGGCGAGGGCAAACTTCGCTGCAATTCGTCTCATATTCAGTTCATCGGATAGAATTCGTTGACGTGTACCATACGGCAGTCGAAGTCTGTTACAATCATCGTGAATTGTCTGCTTTCTGTCTTCGCGAATCACATCACGCACTTTCAAGATCATTTCCGATGTTGTGCATGTTGACAGTCGACCACAATATTTGTCATCTTCCACAGATTCGCGGCCTTCTTTGAAACGCTGACTCAAATGTTCTTGCTTGACTCAGTGCACTCTCACCAAATGTCTCTTTCAGCATGTGGTGGGTTTCGGCTGCAGTTTCCTTCAACTTGACACAGAACATGAAGCAAATCCATTGCTCCTTAACGTCAGCCATTTGACAAATCGCAGAAGCACTGAGACACGTCCCTTCACGTACAACTACAGCTCACAACTGAATGCGCCAAACATAACGCAACTTTGTGGTGTAGTAGATAATACATGTACTTCGAGACATCAAACGGTGGAATGTCGCACTGCTACTGGTTTACCTGGTAAAAATAAATTTTCGGATATTGTGGGTAGCACCTCGTATTACAATGAATTTCATTAGAGGGGATCCATAAGGAAATGACATAGAGGTTGATGCTCTTTTAAAGCGAAAATAGTGTGATGTGTGCATTTTTTTTAAGTCTTAAGGAATTTTACACAAATCTAGCCAGGATTTAGATATATGGAAATCTACTATGTCTAAGATCTTACTAATCCTAGAAACTGTAACTGCTCCATAAATTGTAATCTACAGACCCTCGGAACGACTCGCTTTCTGTTAGTATTTACTGATATGCTTGAGGATGAGGAAAATTTTCTATTAAGAGTAATTTTCAGTGAACAGACGACCTTCCACGTTGTCATAAGAGTGAACTGATGCAATCTCAGGGTTTGAAGTAACAATAATTTACTGTCGTTGTTGAGATAGAGTACTATCGAAATGCCAATATTCAGAATATTCTCACTGTCCAAATCGCAATATTTTCACCGCCATATTGAAATGTTAAAAAATAAATAAGAAAAAAAAAACATGCGGCACGTGAGTACATGCTGTTATATGGCGTATAAGATTTCAAACAAAATGTAACTTATTACTATATGAAACAATATAAATACCAAAATCTAAATTTGATTGTAAATATATGATGCAACCCAAAAGATCAATTACATGAATACGAAAAAACATATTTTTTAAAAAAAGTTTCACAATGTGAAAGGAAACAAAAAGTAATTCATTAGTGAATAAAGAAATGACAGAGAAAACAAAACAAATCCGACTATATGAAACGAAGGAACTTTATACCTTCAGAAAAATTGAAATCTTGTATTATAGTTGTAAGATAAAAACACACACTACCAACTGGGTATTTAATTGTTGTGTAATTTTTTTTAAAAATTTTTTATGTAATGCCATGTTATGACAAGATCTACGACATTTCTAGTTTTGTACAATTTCATGATATGCCGAGCTCCTTCGTGGCTAAGAAGTTAGCGTACGCGCCTTTGTTGTGGAAGACCTGGCTTTGATTCCCGACGGGAGCTCATGTGATTCCGATTCCACGTTAATTAGTAGGTCCACATCTCATATAGCCTCGCTGCTGAAAGGGGCCTTAAACTCAAAATCAACTGAATTTCGTGATCTATGAACATTAACATAATCCAATCTAATTTAGCGAAACTGTTCTTTGAAACACTATACTAGAAAATCTTGTAAGTCTAAAGTATACAACTGTATAAGTAAAGCTGCTATTTACTCTACAATTTTTAATAATTTAGAATGAACTTTAACTTACAAGAACTAGTACTTACTTGAAATGCTCAGTAAATGCTCATTGTAGTGAATTTTTCAAGATTCCATTTATTGTTTGCTAAGATGTTAAAGATATTGCCTCACTTTTTTAAGCAGTGTAAATAATTTTCAATAACGATTTTATCAAAAGTGAATTTGTAAAAGTATTCTTATTTGCTGTGCGATATATTATTTTATATTTTTTCTATAGTAAAATATAAACAATGGAAGTCAATAAATAAAAATATTGTTAGCAATGCAACAATACAATATTTCTTAACACTGGATTTATATTTGTAAATACATAGAAACTTAACTTTCTGCTAAAGAAACTACATTGCGTTGTCTGGAGCCTTTCATCAACATTATTGCTGTGCTTAAGGGTTTATAACAAAAATAAATATGTCTAACTTAGATCGTTTGCATCATGACATACTGCGTGGATTGCAAGAAATAGAATCGAGCTACACCGAATGGAAAACTACATCGAACAAAGATAAGACTGTATCAAAGGCTTTGCCTCAGGAAATGCTTGAAGGATTTAAACATGCAAATGCACGTGTGTTTAACAAATTTAAAGAATTTCAGCAAGTACTAGATCTCTCAGATTTCGAAAAGTCAACAGATGACGAAAAGCTTAAAACCATAAATGAAGTTAGAGATCGTTGGCAAGACATTGGCAAGGATGTAGAAGAGGTAGACAAGAGATACAATGAGATGCTAAAATTCGGAGAAAGTGATCAGAAGAAATCAAAAGATGAAAAAGAACAGAAAAAACTACGTCAACGGCAGAGAATTATTAAAGGGTCAGCTACACCGCTAGAAACAGTTGAAGAAGAGCTTAATTCAGGCGAGGAGAGCAACGAATTTGGTGAGATACTAGAACTGGAAAAGAAGAATCAAAAGATGTCAGAAAGCGAAAAAGAAGAAAATGAAACATATCAGAAGTCGAAAAGTCTAAAAGAAATACCTAAACAGGAGAAACTCGAGAAGCTTAATCCAGAAGAAAATTTTGAAGAGGGAGTTAGCAAGAAATTCGACGAGGTGCTAAAATTGAAAGATGGAGATCAAAATATGTCAGAAGACGAAAAAGAACAAGAACTATGTCGGAAATGGAGGAAGGTCTGGAAGTTAGCTAAACAGCAGATAAAAGCCGAGAAGAAACCTAATCCAGATCAAACTAATGAAGATATTAAAAAGAGATTGGCTGAGGTGAAAGCGAGGTTTAACAGGGCACAGAAAACCCGTGGAAGTACAAGTGATTTAGAATCTTGAAATTGCAGATATTTCCAAGCATCGAGGCTGTATACAAAAATCCACATTTGCGAATTTACTCATTTTAATTTTTCTTCGCTTATTAGGACAAATTTTAAAACATTGCCTATCCACATAATTCTCTAAAATACCTAGTAAAAGGAAAGAAGATATTTAAGAAGGCCATTGGAGTATAACTGCTTTGCATAACATCTTTAAATGAGAATCGTAAATACATAAATTTACTGTTCCTGTGGAGTCTGCTTTGTTGTCATCTATGAACATTCAAAATACATTTTCTGCGTAATATTGATATGAAAAATTAACAAATGCAATTTCATGAGAGCAAATTAAATAATATGTGTGTTGCTTGAATAAAAACGTATTTCTATTTAGACAGTCTCTTCTTAATTGTTCAGAAATACTTTAAAACTCAGTTTTTATATAAATATTTATAAGGTGTTAACAAGAGAATGCATATTTACATTAGAGCATCATAACATTAGTTTTCATTAGTTCAGTGAGCAGTCAGTGTATTAAATAATTCAAGTTTAATCATTCGAAATTCGGTATGATTTTGTTTGAAAAAAAATTCTAAATATATTCTTTGTTCCTTTTGTGTTCTAGCTTACAGAAAGCATAATAATGTAGGAATAAATTCTTAGAAATTTAAAAAAAATTAGGAGTTTCCTTGTTCTTATCTGATATTGTTGTGTAAAGACAACCAAGAAAGTTCTGTCGCTTTAGTGAAGGTTTGTGTTCAATTGGCCCTCACACCGTGGGTTGGATGCGAATATTGATAAGGCGAAGGTCAGTTATTGGTGTGGGTATATCCAACATACTACCTAGTTGTGGCAGTTCAGTTACACTGTGAACTTGCGTAAGGACATAGTGAATATGAGACCTCCACAGAGCGTCATAAGGGTGTGTATGCTGTTCGAGTTCAAACTGGGGTCAAACGTCGCTGCAGCGGGTGGAAGATATGCCAGGCCTTTGATGAGGGTGTCGTGACTACGCGGACAGTGCAGCGGTGGTTTAACAAGTTTAAGAACGGTGACGAAACACTCGAAGACGAACCACGTGCTGGAAGACCAACACATGTACAAAATGAAGATCTTCAGACAGCAATTGAGGCGAACAGTGGTCAGACATGTGAAGAACTGGGACTACAATTCAGTGAGAGTGGAGAAACGATTCGGCAGCACCTTCATCAACTTGGGAAGCACTACAAGTTGGGTCGATGACTCCTGGCCAGAAGGCAACACGAGCAGACACCTGTGTTTCTTTGCTATCTTGTTTGAGGAAGGAGCCATTTCTGGACAGAATGTTGACATGTGATGAGAAGTGGGTCCTGTACGAAGCTCCTCGGCGCAGTCACCATTGGTTAGCATCCCATGAACGGGTTCCAAAACAGCCGAAACCGGCACTGCACCAGAAGAAGGTCCTCCTGTGTGCTTGGTGGACTTCTCGCGGCATCATGCATCTGGAACTCCTACTAGCTTGTCAGAGCATCAATGCAACTATGTACTGTCAACAGTTGAGCCGTGTTCAAGAAAACCTCAAAACTCTGGAGCCAGCATTTCTTAATCGCAAAGGAGTCCTCCTGTTACAGGACAACGCTAAGCCCCACGTGGCTAGGATGACCCGAAACACCATTCTACGCCTTGGGTGGGAAACACTATTGCATTCGTCATACTCCCCGGACATTGCACCGCCCGATTATCGGCTGTTCCAATCCTTGGACAATCACCTTAGAGGACGCAAGTTCAAATCCCTAGTAGAGGTGCAAAATGCACTCCAAGTTTTTGTTACATTCACGGCCCACCAAGTTCTACCACGATGGAACCCATCATGAACTGCCAGAACGTTCGCAGAAGGTCGTCGATGCTGATGAGGACTATTTTTGATCTTCTATATATGTCTTGGGTGACATGTAGATGTTCGAAGGTGATGGGTGAAAAAGCGGCAGAAATTTCTTGGTTACCTTTATATATAACCCTTAACTATCATGTGTAAAGAGGTGCAATATTGTTCCTTACGCGCCAAATATGAAAGAAGTTGATGATGGAAGTTAACCAGTTAAAAACACACATTCTAATAACATCATTCAGTTACATGAACGCGGCCGATACGAGCTCCGAAATGACTTCAGATTAAATGCTGAACATTGGACCAAACGTATCGAAAAATTACGGGTTTTCATTAAATAAAAAGAAAGGCAGAAGTTTTTTTTCCCGCCCTAGGTTTTCCATATAAGCATATTGACAACTCTCTTTGATAAGTCCTGATTAGACCCTAATTGTCGCATTGTAGTGTCATGTCTCGTTCGAAAGGTGACTTTAGAAACATAGGACACATATTTATTGCACAATTTAGGAAGTAATTTTATTAATAAATTCACAATAATTTACTAGTGAATATTCTTTTCCAAAGGAGATTGAAGAGGATATACTCATTGTATTAGGTGATACGATATCAATGGAGGTCTGGCGCAATCAAAATCATTTCCCCGTTCTTATGCTAGGACATTATGGAATAGAATACGTTACAAAAATTATATACTTTATAAAATGTATAAAATGCGTACTATTTCGAAAATACAATTACATAAGGAAGTGCAATTATCTCTAAAAATAAAAGCAATGGAATGATAATGTGGGAGAAAACGGAAGTATCCCGAGAAAACCCACGGACACGATGTTGTCCACCACAAACTTATTTCGTCAAGGGTCAAACCAGGGACATCACGCACCAGAGGTAAGCGCTCTACCACTGAGCCACCGTGCCCCCATCTCTAGAAATGTACATTATACAAATATAACTCGCACTTCATTGCTTCAACTTTACTCTAAATAGATAACATTAGTATTTTTTTAATTTTCATTTGTTTTCATTCATTTTAGAATCAGAAAGTAAGAGTATAGATTTTTGTAAAGTATGTTATTTCATTATATATGGTTCGAAGATGCGAAAAGGATGTAGTCTTCTGTGGATTTTGATTGTCTAACATGTCTAGCTTTTCCTGTCAATCTTTATATTTTATGTGACATGCAATTTTGTGACTCACTTAAGAAAATATATGGCTTTTAGGTGGAATGGTACTGGAATGGAAAACCACTGAAAGCTGGCTCTCGTTTCCGTACATTCTGTGATTTCGGCTTTGTTGTGTTGGAGATTTCGCCAGTGTATCCTGAAGATTCTGGGGAATATTCTTGCAGAGCATATAATGACTATGGTGAAGCTGTAACCACAGCCACGATGAAAGTTCAAGGTAAGCTTTTACTGATAATCGTGACATAAACCTTCAATTTTATAGTGTGGTTAAATTAATCGAAATGAAGCTAAATTAATTTTCGTTACGAATTTTCTTATTCTTTAAGCCTAAGAGAAACAAAGAAAACATACAGGCAAAGTTTATATACAGGGTGTCTTAAAATTTCCCTGATATAGGGTAACTCTGTTATTATCAGAGTTACAACAAAATGTAAGAGGGAAAACCGTCTCCAAATATGATGTTTTCAATCTAAAGTGAATGATTTTTTTTTTTTTTTTTTTTTTTTTAATCGGACAAGCTGTTTGGCTTGTACACTCTTTATGCGCCCAATGTTAAATGAAAACAAAACGTTGCCATTTCCCTGGACCCACAACATAAGTAAATAAATTTCGTGTCTTTTATACTAGCATGTCGATGACCAGCCTCAATTTCAAACAGTAACTTCATTCACATACATTGTGGGTCCAGGTAAATGGCAACGTTTGGGAAGAAAATTCGAGCAGAACTGACCTACTTAGTAAAACGAAATAACTCGGGTTAATCCCGGAAGCGGTTAACGCTACTAAAGTGTGATTGGGTAACGTACTTAAAATCGTGCTTTTAAGATGTGTTCTTTGTAGGAAAGGAGAGATGGCAAATGGTGCTATTGCACGAAGTGTAAAATTGTAGAGGGCCGGTCCTGTATCCATGCCAGTAGTAGGAATAACTTTCACTATTTTTTTCCTGTGGTACTTGATGCAGAACTCTAGACAGCAAAGTAAATTTGTTTCTGGTTTAATTGGATAAAATGCAATAGAAAAAATACACAAGAAGCCTATGGATGTAATGTAAAATTTCAATTAGTTTATCACTTTCCAAAATTTGGAATATGACTTGTGATATTTAAATGCTTTATTAAATTACAGGATACCCATCTTAGTTATGGAAGTAAAATAAATTAATATCCTCTTTCGAGATGGTAGTTTTTAAGATAAATTGCATGTTTGACTTTTAGGTAAGAGAAGCATCATCTTGGAATCACAACTTCCTAAGGGAATGGAAGGCACAATTGAGAAGATTGCAGAGTTGGAAGGCCTTGGTCATGGACATGGACATATTCCATTGGAAGAGGACCTAGGAAAACCACCAGAGTTCATTACGACACCAGCAGATTTAACCCTCCAGGAGAATTCTCTTGCTCACTTTGAGTGTAGATTGACTCCAATTAATGACCCAAGCATGCGGGTTGAATGGTTCCATAATGGAAAACCACTGTCTGCTGGTTCACGTATAAAAACAATTAATGATTTTGGATTTGTGATATTGGAAGTGGCTGGGGTCTACCAAAGAGATTCAGGATTGTATACGTGCAAGGTATGTATCAATCTAAGAATTATGTATTTCAATGTCCTCATATAGTGATAAGGACAAAAATAATATAACTTGTTCTGAGTTAAGATTTTCACTTATGGCTGGTAAATATTTATAAAAGAAGCAAGTTTGTTGGGCATTTAATTAAAAGTGGAGCAAAATCTCATAAGTTGGTTTATTTGTAACTTTAAAAACTTTTCCATGATAATTCACTTTAACGATATAATACTGTAATATCCTAATTTAACGATTTATTAAGATTTATCTTTAAATTATAATATCGAAAACAATGAAAGGTACGGACAATCGCATTCAACTCTCTCGTTTCAATTTCATAAACTAAATTTATCACTGAAATATTTATTTATGAAAAATGTACAAATGCAATTATTTGCGTTTTCGGTATAACCCGAAGGAAACTGAGCCCCAGGAGTAAACTACCCCTTGTGGACTTTCTGATGAGAAATTACTTACACTCATCAGAGTTATTAAAGGGTTATTATTGAAATATTTGTTTATGAAATATAAACAAAATCACCAGAGTAGTTTTTGAGATAATCATCTGAAATCCATCGGTATGGATTTTTTCATCAGGAATGACTTGTTCCACATTGTAGGTTTATTATTGAAATATTTATTTATATATGAACAAAATAGTCCTGACAGTTTTTCAGAAAATCGTAAAAAAAATCGCCCCAAGAAAAAACTATCCCTTGTTGATCTTTTCAGGAAAAATGACACATGTCACATCATCGGGTTGCTAATGAAATATTCATTTATGAAATATAGAGAAAATCGCCAGTGATATATAGAATATTGTCCAAAAAAATCCAGCCTCAAGAGTGAACTATCACTTCCAGACTTTCTCATGAGAAATAATTTACTCCATAGTGTAGTATTTTTACTGAAGCATTTATTTGTGAAATACGAATAAAATCATGAAAGCAATTTTTGAGAAAATTGCCCAAAAAACCTAACTCCCAAGAATAAACTACCTATCCCTTGTGGATTTTCAAATAAGAAGCCATTAACGCCACAGTGTATTGTTCTATGAGATAAGAACAAAATCACTTGAGATATTTTTGTAAAACGTAGTCAGCTATTTCCTGTAAATGTTTTAACTTATCAGAAAAACTTTCATGAATGTACATATTTATTCGATTAGTAATAGTTATTAGTCAGCCACCATTATCTCTCTTCCTTTCTTTTTCACACAGGCTACCAACAAACATGGTGAAGCGACTGTATCTTGCAAACTCCAGGTGAAAGGAAGGCAAGGTATTGTTTTGGAGCCCCAACTGCCTCAGAATTTCCGTACTGGTACAGAAAGCATCCAGAAATTGGAGGAAAGCTTGTGGAAGCGAGATGAAATATTATCTGAAGAAGAGAAACCGGATCCACCCCGTTTTGTAACTGAATTAAAGGTATTTGAAATGATTAATTTTCAGGTTACAGAAAATAGTTAAATGCTTTGAAATAGAAATAATTGTAAAAACTAACAATGAATATTATCAACGAATTTAAAAGGTTTCGTTACAGAATTCTCTATGTCTGTGTATGTCTGTCTGTTATTTGCGAATTTTTCAATTTTGAACCCTTCATTCGATAGAGTATCAAAAGCTATCTGAGAAAATGATGGAATTTTTCGCATCACTCTTACCGTTCCCGAGATATTGGCCAAAAAATGTTCCACTTCGGGAGATTTCAGGATCCATATCTCGGGAACCGTAAGTCACAGAGAGATTAGATTGGTGTAGATTAATACCTAACAGAATGGTGAGCATTTTGATACCAAATAGTACCGGTGGCCACCGTTCCCCAGATATTGGGCAAAAAAAGTTCGGATTTTTAAACGAAATATATGGAAAAAATTAGTACTCAAGGAAATTATAAATGGATAAATATATTACAGGAATTGGTTAATGAGTATAATAATAAAGTACATAGAACAATTGGTATACAGCCTGTAGAAGTTAATAAGAAAAATTAATTCTTTTTAAGTTCGTTCTGGCAGTGCTTTTGGAACATTATCAACTGGTTTTATCTGAATTACGTACAGAAAGTGAATGATTAAAATTGTTTACCTTTAGATTTTATATAAGACACAAGGAAATTATAAAATAATATACTTAAATGAGTATTGATTATAAATTCACTCACAAATTTGAATCTTCATTCTCAAGTAAAGTAATATCCTCCAACATTTTTCTAAAAGTAGATATATTTCCCTCAAATATGTAATAAACTCCGTTTATTCCTCACAGATTACAGAGGAAAGAAAACTAATTCTCAAAGGATAAAATCATACTGATTAAAAAAAAATCCTAATAGGTAAATAAGCACTATAAACAGTACATTGAACTAATGAATATTTAGGTGATTAACTCCTTCAATCAACAGTTCTAGTGCTTAGATACTCTTATTGCCAATACTCTGTTCATTTTTGCATAATTGTTTACATTATGCTTTCTTGCTTTCTGTTTTACTATCTAAATACCAGAGCAGTCTATATTTATTTTACTTTATTTTATTTTTACCGTAAAAGTAGTAATAATAATTACATTTCTCGACATAAATATTCGTAACATCTTTCATGAACTCCGGAGAGAAGCGTGTTCATAAATTGTTAGCTAGAAAAGAGATCGAACCTTTCTTTGGGGTTATTGATGGGAGCTCATAACAAATACGCTGTCCGTACTTTTTTGTATTTATATATTGTCTTACTTGAAACAATCTAATCAAATAATAATAATGCACAAAAAAATTAATAAGTTTAAATGCTTAGGTATAATCCAGATAAGAATGAAATCAAGAGCGAAATGGAAAGTAGATTAATAAGTGGAAGTGCGTGTTACTATTTCGTCAGAAATCTTTTATCATGACCATTAACATCGAGAAAATTAAAACTAAAAATGTACGAAAGCATAATTTCCTCCGTTGTATTATATGAATGTAAAAGTTGACTGTTGATGCACAGGGATGAACAGAGACTAAAGGTTATCGAGAACAAAATTTCGCTAAACATTTTTGGCACCTAAACAGATGAACAAGTGAGTGAACTTAAAAATCTATATAACTCTGAATTTTGCAGTAGCTATAGAAAACCGAATATCATGTGACATTAAAGTCAAGACGTATAAGATTGCGAAACACATGGCTCGAATAGAAATATTCTTCATACTAGATTACATTTTTTTTTTTTAAACGTATTGCCACAAAAAGACGCATCCACTTGTCTTTGTCAATAGCTAAGATGAAGTTTCATGAAATTCTTGTGACAAAAATCTCACTATGTGTAAAACTATAATTGCCGATCCACAGTTTTTGTACAATATAATCACTAACGTATTGATCTTGTCGTAGAATATCATACAAAAAATCAACAACATGTACGAGAAAATTCCTTTAATGCCAGATTAATTAACAGGAAAGAAATCTATTTTGTACTTATTAACGGTTAATATCGTAATTTAAATATCTAATGTAGAATGCTTTCTAAATAAACAGATACTTAGAATTTTCAATTTATCTGGTAGGATATATTGGATCTAACAGAAGGAGCTTCAGCCCACTTTGATTGCCGTGTGGAGCCTGTTGGAGATTCTACTATGCGCATAGATTGGTTCGTCAATGGCCGCCCTCTTGCAACTGGATCTCGTGTTCATACAATCGACGACTTCGGTTTTGTGGTCTTAGATTTGGATTGGACATATCCTAGAGATTCTGGGGAATATGTATGTAGAGCCACCAACAAGTGGGGCTTTGCAACAACCAAGGCCAAACTAGTTTGCAAAGGTACCTATAGCTTGTATCATGATGCACTACAGAAAATTAAAATAAAGGATCTTGAAGACAAAATGAAACTATCGTCAAGTTTCACAAAATATCATTACATATTATTTGCTATTTATGAACTTTCAAATTAAAAAAAAAAAAAAAAAAAGTCAATATGTCATTTGGAAAACAACACTCATTTTCTTAATTTGATTTCAAGTTCATAAAAAAAAAAAAAAAAAGTTTTAAGATACTTATGCTTACGCTACAAATGATGCGTTCAGAGCACAAGGAATCAAGTCATATGAACAAAATTGTGATAAAAATAGACAAAGTTCGTATGGAAACTCTGCTTCCCTCCCAGCACAGCAGTATCGCCAGCTTTATGAGTTATTTACAATATCTGGACGTAAGTCTTTTAAGCTCTGAAAGGTAGATAGAGTGTCTTAAATATGAAATATGTACAAAATGACCATAATTTGACTTGATTTTCTTATCTACTGAACGCCTCAAATATTTTGGAGACTTGAGCTAGTTTTATACTGGAGTTTTTTTTAGAAAGAAAACTGGATATGTTTTTAACTGATTTTTTTAAAAAATGTTTCACTTCTGTCCTCATGGATTTCCAACTGTATTTGCAGTATAAACATTGTTATATTGATATTTGAAATGTCTAAAATTAGCTTCTTTTGTGTCGAACATGATAGTGACAGTAACGTTACCAAGGAAACTAGAAGAGCAATATGCAATTTAGACTTGTATTGAAAGCAACAGGACTGAGGGCGACCGATGTAAAATTTAGCTCTACTGTTTGCTTATTCATTTGTGGCTTGACAGTACCAATCTTACTTTTGTATTTTGACACGATATTTAACTAATGTTAAAGTTCAACAGTACAACGTAATTTATGTATGAATATAGTCCAAGAATGATGGTGATAGAAGTGAAACATAGGGACATTTGCACCATTGCAAAAGTAGAAAACATATATTTTGCTCTTTGCTTGAAAGATATACAGGATGTTTCAAAACAACACCAATAATTTGGGAGGTGATTCCTAACATCAAGATAAGACAAAAAAGTATAGACCAACCTAGATGCACAAATGCTTCCTTTCAGAGTTATAGACTGCCGAAAACATGTAAAAGTGAACTTTAAAGGTCCATAACTCGAAAACTATGGGACCTACCGTAATCGGGTAAAGACTTCACTTAGGAATTAGTATGCACCCTATCCAAAAATCCATGTTTCAGAATCATGCGGTACTTCCGCAACAATTTTATAGAGGTGGTTGGTAAGTACTTCAAATTATATGCCCGTAGCCAAACTCCCTCTATAAAAATTGTTGCGTGAGTATCTTAGGACTCTGATACATGTAGTTTTGGATAGGGCACATATTAGTTCCTAAGTGAAGTCTTGACCCGATTATGATATGTCCCAAAGTTTTGAGCTATGGATCTTTAAAGTTCATTTTTTCATTTTTTCGGCAGCCTGTAACTCCGAAAGGAAATATTTTTGCACCCAGGTTGATCTATACTTTTTATCTTATCTTGGCATCAGGAATCACCTCCCAAACGTTGTTGGTCTTGTTTTGAAACACCAAGCAATAAACTCATGCATCCACATGTTTGTGCAGCAGACTCATCACTAATGAATTGCACTCTAAGTATATGATTAACATAAGTAGTTAATGGTAATCAAAGTGAGTCAGAATCTATCTAGGTAACAGTAGAAGTTGACGGTCAATTAGGACAGGTCGAAGTGCGTCACGGACGATGTTGATGTCCACATTCTCTTGACTTCAGCACGTAGTGGAGGTGATATAATCATCACCAGCCTCAGGTTTCCTCAGCTACCCACTTTATAGAGACTTTGTGAACCACTGAGCTGCTTTGAAACAACAAGGGTAGAATGGCAAATTAGCAACACCTCCCACACACACTGAACTACGCTACAACTGAATAATAAGTGTAAATAGTAGGAATGTGTCTATAATATTAAAAATATATGCAGTTATTGATATGTTAAGTTTGTAACACTATTTTTAGTCCGAGTTGAGATTAGGGACAAGTGATTAAATAGCATATGAACAAAATTTTATTGGAGAATTCCTGATGCTTAGAGATAGAGAGAGAGAAAAAAGAATTATGAATTTTAAACATTCATGTAATCTATTTGAGAGATATTCGAACATTCTCAGTTTTCATCATAATGTTCAAGTTCCAGAGTGCAGTGTCTGTATTGCGTCGTATTCCTACATTGTATGCTTGAGTTTCTGTTGAGTTTCTAAATTATTGTGTTTAGTTTTTTTCTCTTTTTCTTTTATTTTAATTTCAACGAGAGTCTTTGGTAACTCAGTAGTTTATGTTAGTCAGAAGTGAGATTTTTTCAAGAACGATCTCGTATCCTTGTTAGGGTGTGTATCTCTGTGTGTATATATACTCTATAAGTATGGATGTATAAGGATATTGATGTCCAAGTTCGAGGACTTCGGATAGACAATAAATTCCCCATTACTGACTTCTAGACATTTCTCTATTATGTCTCAATACATACTTTATTACATGAATGTATCATGTTTATTTGAAGATCAGCTACCTGATAGATAAAGAAAAAGAAGTTACAAATTTAAAGAATAGTAATACGTAATTTCTCCTCACAGACCGTTTTACTGCATATCTGGAACAACAAGGCATCACTGCTTTTCTAGAATTGGAACAAGGTTTGATTGTTTTGAAGTTTATTGGGAGAATAGGTGGAGGAATATAAGGAAATAATTAGGTTTTTGGATTCTTTATTATTAATCACTAATTAGAAATGATTTATTTACGATGTTGAGTAACAATCATAACATCCCAGTTTATTGGTTGCATTGAGGGAAGGCAGGATCTTCTTTGCTTCTTATTAAACAGTATCTCCTTTGATTTATTTGTTCCTTTGATTTATGATAATGGGTCACTTTAACAAATATGGTGGTTTTGGTTAAAGTTCAGTCTATATAAAGGTGATATTTTGAGGCTCTTCTAAGGAAATAGTGTACAGAAATGTGTGTTTAAAGTTTTCCTTTCTTATTTTGCATTGTGCACAGTTTTCTTAATGGTCTATTTATGAAGTACATTTAGACAAAAAAAAAATCTTCGTTAACTCATAAGGACATTACTAGAATTTAGAAACGTTGCTGATATATTTGGCCCATAAATGTGGGTATCAGTAAAAGTAATTAGGTCAAAGAAAGGACGAAATACATTCACAAAAAACACGTTAAGACAGTTTTGCATACGCACATCTTGTAATCTAACCTAATAATTCTTCATCTAAGAGACCAACTAAAAGGTCCACAGAGCCCGACATGCAGGAGACCCAAAGATTTTAGAGGTTCTTAAAATTCAGAAATCTATAAACTTCATCTTTGATTTTAATTATATTTTGTATTACGTTTTAAAATTGTCATTACGTCATGTGAAATGTATATTTTGTGTTACAATCAATTGCCTTTCGATGATAGCACTAGAACTGGTATTATTTTTTGTACAATATAATGCGTGTAAAAAAATTAAATTAATATGTTCCATTTGATAATTAATATTTCTTTTATCAATTTTATTGTTATATACAACAATAGTCAATCTATACATAAACATTTTTTAATACTGTCAGAGAACAATTTTCCTCTGGCTATTGCATATTTCAGTTATTCCTACTAGACTAGTTTTAAATTAATGATTCAATGAGCTTCAGCAAGCTAAAATGTTTACTGTTTTAAACAAAAAAGAAAAAAAAATGAGATACCGGTTTATGAAAGTTCGAAAAATATCAACTTTTATTCAAAGGTGGAATGAATCTTTATGCAAGGTGTAGCAGTACAATTAATGCGATTAATTAAGATAGCACTACGACTTGCAATTCATCGCAGGACTCTGATTTTTTTTTCCTGAACATGGTATTTAAGTATCAAGCATACGGAAGCTATTACATATTTTAGATATTAACATATGAATAGAAGGCACTAAGTTTCAATATTGGTACATTAATTTTTTTTTTTTTTTTCGGAGGAACAGGCGAGGATTCTTAGTTGTGTTATTGTTGTTATTGAAGATTTATGTTTTTACTACAGGTTTATGAGTGAAAAACATATCACGTTTTATTTTATTTTATTTTTACTGAAATATCGAAAACTGTTATCAGAAATAAGAAAGAGACAAAAATAGGAATAAGTACACAGAAAGTGGAAAAGAGTATACTTAATGTCAATTTTGTGACAGATGAATGAAACTCAATAGGTCCTGTCCAGTTAGTTTTGTTAAGGAATAGAAAGGGATAGAATATGTACAAATAAGTTGTGAAACTCAAGGAAGCAAATGAACATATCGCAGCTTAGTTATTTAATTCACTTGCTTAAAGTGAAGGATCTTCTTCAGTATTTCTTATATATACAAATATTTTACCAAAGTTAAGGAAGCCAATGATGTGATTTGTTTTACTTTCAGCTAAACGAGACATTGTTCTAGATTCTCAACTTCCAGAGGGTATAAGTCCTGAGAAATTGAAGGAATTGGAGCGTGGCCCAGTATCTGAAGCACAGCGTGAAGAAGCTCCACTTTCACCTCCAAAGTTCATAACCCAGGTGAGTAATTGTAAAAGAAATTTAACATTAAAATATGTACAAATGCTTATCAAAATAACGGAAACACCTGAAGATAATGCAACTTACCTGATGAGTACGACGTGGGACGAATATTACCCTGTAGAACAACTCTGATTCGTAATAGAATGAAAGCATATGAATAACGAACTAAATAGTTTCCGGAGGATGATTATGTCATTCCTTATGCAGTGCAGTACTGAGTTCCGTCATAGAAGATGGAGAGGGATATCTATCTTGTGGCCTGAGCTCCAGAAATAATCACAGGTACTCAGTAATATGGATGTCTGGAGAAGGGGCTAGGAGAGCTGTTATAGTGATCACAGTAATGTCGGGTTTACAGGCACCAGTAGGTTCGGATTTGCAGGATTTTATAAAACAAAACATATATATCCAGACAAAAGGATCGATCATGCATGAAAATAACTGTTTTCACTGTACTTTAATTTATTATGAACACAATGAAACAATTATTGAGTTGATTTGATTTTGAGTTTAACGTCTCTTTCAGCAGCGAGGCTGTATGAGACGGGACCTACTGGTTAACATGAAACCCGATATATATTCGTGATAAATAATACTGAACATTAAGGACGGGCAATATAATGTTTTCATGTACTGTATAATTACATCCCGTTTTATCTAAATAACCATACTTTCGTAATAAACGATTCACATTTCTAAACACACATGAACATTTATAGTCAATAAAAAAAGTACTAAGCTAAATCTTTATATTCATTAAAATGGATGTATGTGAGTATGTTCAACCATAACTCTGGAACGCCTGCAGCAATTTAAATCGAACTTGGTACACTTATTATTTGCAGTCTGGGAAAGAGTATTGTTGGGCTAGGACTGTCCTAGCACACCTAGTTAGGAGAGGGGGGAGATATAAAAATGATAAAAAATGGCCGATATTATTGTTAAATCCATAGTTTTCGGGGTCCATAAGCGAAAGTCTTCAGTATGTCCCTGATGGAGTTTTAGTATATTTGTGATACCAATGTCTCCTTCTGGTGTTACTCGCTGTATTGCAACTTTTAGATGTCTAGTTTTGAATACTGTCATGAAGATCAGAATCATTTGTGTTAAGTTCTTTAAGTTAGTTTCTGTTCATTTTACTAAGCCAAGTGAATATGGAATAAAATCTTGATGACTTTAACTTTGTTAGCATTAGTAAGCTAAGTTCTAAGCATCACCGTAATTCTTAACTGCAAATCTTTTTGTTAGTTACGTTTCAGTGTGTGTTGTTGAATGCCTCGAGATTATATTGTTCCTAGGTGTTAATAGTGTTCTCCTTTAAACTCTTCTATTTTGCAGTTGTATTAATTAGAAATTCTTATGTATTTATAATTTTCTCCCTTTTGCGGATTTATTGATTTGCATTTGCCTGCTTCTAACTCATACAGATGTCACGGCTAAAAGCTATTACTATTTCGAGTAGTCTGTGAAATTGACTGGGAGTGTTTGTGTTTAACTTTAGATCATCCATATGTAGTAGGGTAGTTGATTGAAGATGATTTATTGTGTGCTTTTATGTTAAATCATAGGTGTTGTTTGCCAAAGATCTGCTTAGAGAATTGAGAGTTATGCAGAACCAGAGAGCACTGAGAGATTCGCCTTGGGATATGCTTCCGTTTACTTTTGTTTTTCGGGATGCTATTTCTTTCTGCTCATTGTAGAGATGTAGATATGGAACCATTATTTCAAAGCTGTTTTTCTAAAATTCAGTTATCATAAAATGTATTTTGTATATCTTTAGTATTTCCATTAGATATGAATGTGGAATGTGAAGCAAAGGCTTTTTGGTAGTCTATACATGCTACAACGAGATTTTTCTAGGATTTAACTTGCTTCATAAAAATGTTTTTTGTTTTCCTGTCTATAGCATTATTTTTGTTCCTGTCATAATTGTATTATTCTAAAGATGAGAGTACACTTTTCCAGTTATATCTAAGTCATGCATTTGTACATCGTAGGAAGACATGTGATCGTCCTGTAATTTGCAGAGTCCTTGGTGTTTAATTTTTTGTAGAACTATCCTTCCTCTTGTTTGTAAGCTGGAAATGTCTTCTTGGTTCTGAAGAATGTTGTTATAACGTGAGGAATGTGGTGGAAGAATATGAAGCAAGGGTTGTTGTGTTCTGTTCTAAACTGAATCGGTGAGCAGAAAAGGAGAATATTCCAAAAATAAAGATCATTCCGTGATAGCAATTTCTGTATACTACATATTCAATCTCATTACGACTGTGGTATTTTGGGAAATGAAAGGTCTTAACATACGCTACAAATGTCCCGTACAAATATTTTTGTACCGTACAACCAACGGTATTTCCGATAAGCGCTTTTGTTTTTCGTTTTCGAAAGTAAAGTGTTACGGAATGTTCTCCTTTTTCCATGCACCGATTGAATCGTTTATACCAGAAATTCCAAATGCGGTCAGGGTTCGCGGACTTCCAGTTTGCAGACTTTCTAATTGGTTATTGACATCTGTTTCATTTATGTAAAATGGTTCCATATTTTCATTAAATGGAGATCTGAGTAGTTCTTCTTTCAGGGTATTACTTTCGTTGTACCCAAATTTGAGACCAATAATTCGTGATTTCATTAATTACTGGCACTCCTGTTTGATTATTTTGTTCTTCGTAAGTTTCCGGTAGAGCTGTTTTGGCTTTGTTGAGATTATTTATTTATTATTATTATTATTATTATTATTATTATTATTATTATTATTATTATTATTATTATTATTATTATTATTATTATTATTATTATTATTATTATTATTATTAAATTATCAACTAATTGCTTATTCTACTAACGAAGTATATTATCAAAGGTATTACCTCTGGTTAACTTATCATATTTTCCATAGATTGAATCTGTTGGAGTAGGAGAAGGTGATCCAGTGCACTTCGAATGCAGAGTGGAACCAAAAACAGATCCAAAATTACGCATTGAATGGTATCGAAATGGCAAACCTCTTCCATCTGGTCACCGCTTCCGCACCACATATGACTTTGGATACGTCTCCTTGGATATATTATACACGTATGCTGAGGATTCAGGAGAATACGTATGCAGAGCCGTTAATGAATTGGGTGAAGACACTACAAGAGCAACCATCTCGTGCAAGAGTAAGATTTCATTCATTTTTTACTCTTTTGGTATTTACTGTGCTTATTGCGAAGGTTTCTTGAGCTTGAAGATCTAAGCCATGAATACCCTCGTTGACTATTCTTCTTAGAGAAGGAATATAAAAAGGAAACCATAACTATAGTCCTATCGTTAATTTTTTCTGTGGGTAAAGAGAAAACTTGTTAGGCTGTTCCCTCTAAAGAATACACAATTTTATTAGTTTCTAATGTTGAACTCATCTAAATAATTGGATAATTTTTTTTTTTTTTTTTTTAAAGAAATCTTATTCATTGTTCTGCATTTGCGCGAATATAGGCCGCACTTTTTTCCTACATTTTGGCTTGAAAAATCATGATGCGGTCTATAATCAAGATCCCCCCCCCCGCTCCTTAGATCATAAATCATGAGTTTCAAAATGACATGTACACGTATTATTTTGCAGCCTTCAATTTGAATTATTTCAGTTGTAACGGTATATCCTTATTTCCTGTTTTAAACTACAAAATCAATCCAATTTTTTTCCACGTCTGGATATTTGCACTTTTGCCCTCGAAATGAACACCGACTTTTTAAACTATTTAAGAGTTACTGTTCACTTGCACACCACCGATGTAGGTTTTTCTTTCTTTTTTTTTCAATCAACATCAAATCGTAGAGCTTTCCGCTTTCCCTGTTCCTTTGCATAGCTGTGTAACTAGTACGCTTCTTTCTCATCATCACTCAGAAACTAAACGATAAACTTTTCTCGAATAAATGAACTTTGAACTTCCTTACACTGTCGCTTAAATTAGTCACGTCACCAGACCTAATACCAGTCCTAATAATAAAACCTGTCCTGTTGGTGATGAGTCACCCTTCGTTTTGCGAGAGTTGAAGAAGGGAAAGAAGAGAGACGCAACTGAAAGTACTGTCTATTGAACTTTCTTGGTAATTTAGTAGTGCGGCCTATTTTGAGATTTACTTTTTTCTATAATCTCGTGTCAAAAGTTTAGGTGCGGTCTGTGTTCGCACGCGACCTATATTCACGCAAATACGGTATCATGTTTCTTTCTTCAGGCCTTTGATGTGAGTGGTCCCGGGCTCGATTCCCGGAGGGGACACTCGGTCAAAAAAGTGTAACAGATTTTCGTGGCTTTTCCTCATTCACACCAAGCAAATGTCAGGATGGTACTTAACACACAAGTCTCAGTTCACTTCGTTCCTTCCAGGTTCTTTTCTTCCTTCCCTTTCTTCGGATAATGTGCTCGCTGAGGGACGTAATCCCTCATACGTAACGGTCCGTAGATATCGGTAATGCCCAGAAATATGTATAAATAAAATAAATATATATCCTTTTTGTTTTATTGTACTGTTTTAATGCTTATAAAAATATTCTCAGTAGTGGAAGTAATACAAGCTTAATACTACAAATTTTTATAATTTTTTAGTGAACTGAGGTATTTTACTAAATTAATCAAAGATGAATTGAACATATTTTACTAGTATCTGAATATGCTGCTTTTCACATTTGTTTCTGTGATGTATGTTTTAAAATACTGATTTTGTGCCTAGGTATAATCAGAACACTTTCTTTTAGTTTGTCTTTAATGCGTTCAAATAAAATTTATTGCCAAATATCATTGTAATGGTATTTAACAGTTGAAAATCTACGTTCAAACGAAATCTTATATAGGTATTTAAAACCGTATTTGTAATTTTTGTTGGTCTTTGCAGAATTGCCAACTATTGTCCTCCAAAACCAAGTACCAAAGGGTATGAAAAAGTCTGAGGCTTTAATGCAAATGGAAGCCACAATTAAGAAGTACACTTCTGAAATTCATTTGACTGCGGATGATCTGTATGATCCTGACAAGAAACAACCTCCAAGGTAAGCAAGCCAGCGCTCTGATTTATTTGATATTCTTTCCATTTGAGTTACATTTTTAATTATCAACTGTAATTGTGTAAAAATTAAGTAAAATATTACTAGTTACCTGGGGCGGCTCTGCAACGTAGTCACAAACTCATTTCCTTTCCAATTAATTTTAAGAAAAATATTATTCTTAATTCCTGCATACTAGTGAGGAACGACCCAACACAAGCTTTTGGTATTTCAATATTGAACCTGCAATCATGATTGATGTCCATGAGTGATGTGGTAACATAGCGTTAAAACACAATGCTTGATATTATCCTTTGTTCATGTGTTTTGACTTGGTTCTTTCTAACGCCCGCTGCTGTCACAGAACAGCCCTTTAAACGCCTGGTCTTAAGAACAATGTCATTACTTTTATTTTCTTTTGAGTGCGAAGTCTCATTTTCCATGTCCTTGCGGCGAGCGGGAAGAAGGAAATAGATCGATACCAACATGTTAGCTGTGTGTTGATTGTACGCTGAATGGAAGGAAAAGTGGTACTTTCTCTGCTTTTTGGGAAGAAAGACTGACTCATTGTTTCAATGGCGAGAGAGTTCCGCAGTAGGTTTGCTTTTCGACGCTCATATAACAAATTATTGCGAAGGAGAAAATAAAATACTTCCTTAATCAACTTTGCAATTTCGAAATTGAATAACACCTGATGGTTCCTCTAATGAATGAATAGTCTTGAACTACATTTTAAGTTGATTTACCTCTGAAATGTTACTGTGAAAGCATGCATGTAAAGCCACACACATTTATAATTCAAATAAATTATTATAAAATACCAGTAGAGAATAGCAAATTGTCGAAAAGTGAGTTTCAAATTTTACAAAGAGATAGGCCACATAACACGAATTTCTCTTGTTTTTATTAGCTTAAACGTCAGAATCATTGTGGCTTTGAGTCAATTGTCAATTGATTTAGGGTAGGTACAGCTCAAATTTTTAAAAATCCTTTCTTAGGAAGCTTAGAATAGAATTCTGCCAAGTTCATCTCACTCAATCAGGGGATTCCAAGTGGTCGGTCAGTCAAATTAGGCAGTGGTATTTCGTATTTATACAGTATATAGGCACTTCAGCATAGTCACCAATATGCAATTTTAATTATTGTGACCAAATTTCATATTTTGAATTCAGATTCAGCACTCTAGCAAAGGTACCAATGTAAGTTCTATCACCAAGTAAATCGAAATGAAAACGTGGTTTGTGTATTACATATGAATGTACATACTATAGGCGCAAAACTTCTAAATATGATTTTCTCAAAACATCGAGTTTACAAATTGTTGACTTACAAATGTAATTACATCAGCTAGCCAAAATCAGTCTATATTTCTCTGGCATTCAAAAGGTTTTAATAAGAATAATGTGAAAAACTTCTAGGAGGATCTATGGTAGTTATTTTCTGATGTTGACGTGGTATAGTTGTAAGTTATAGTTCGTAACTGTTATTAATTTTACAGTTAATTGTAAAAGATGTTCTTCCTTAAGATTTGTTTTCTCTCCTATAGATTTGTGACACAGATTGTAGACCAAACGCAGCTTGTTGAAATGCAATCTACAAAATTCGAATGTCAGTTGGCACCTGTAGGCGATCCCAACATGAAAGTAGAGTGGTTCTTCAATGGCAAACCTCTACCGTACAGTAAGTATGATATAATTAAAATAAAAGTAGTGATTCATTAGCTTTAACTGGTATTTGTATGTATGTCTGTCTATCAAAAAATTTATCCGATTTGAATGAAACTTGGTATGTTTCTTTCTCCAAGTTTCAGAGAGAAGCATGCTGCTGGGGTTTAAATCCACCCCATGCTGGACATTCATATATATATAGTTCATATGAACCTATACGGAAGTGTGCGTACTTTCAGTGCTAGGGCCGTCCAAAATTGCGGAAAAGCTACATTCCAATACGCGCTACTTCAAATTCGAGAAACCGTGGTGTGGCGATCCGTATCAGGGTAAAGGAAGTCGTACATACGCCATCAAAAGATTCATAATTTAGGAACGAGTGCACAAGGGATTCTCTAGAGGTCATGACTTGCTCCAAATAGAATTCTTAGATATGCTCTGACTTCATGGTGGCTTTAAAGTAGGTAAAATGTAAGTCTTAACAGCAGTAGACACGGAATTCTTCGGCGGAAGTCAGAAGTGTTAGTGACCGACAGCTGTACGGTTCCTCATGTTCGGAATAACACGTGCTGTAATGTATTTTGTCACAGTATGTTTCAATTTTTTATTTTTATTTTTTTCACATATAAACGCGAAACAAAACATTACAGCACTCATTATTCCAAACACGAGAGACCGCGATGCTAGTGGTCTCTAACACTTCCGACTTCTTGCCGACACAATCCGTGTTCATAGCTGTCGAGGTTTACTTTTTGCCTACTTTGGACCCACCTTTAAATTAGAGGATATTTGGGAATTGTGTTGGAAATATATCTGGGAATTATGACCTGCAGGGAATTCCTTGCGCACCCGTTACACATGGCTAAAATATAAATATTTGGATGGCGTATATATGACTTCCTTTACGCTGATATTGAGCACTACTGCACGGTTTCTCGAATTCGAAATAACGCGTGTAGAAAAGATTTTCCATGATTTTGGATGGCTCTAGCTCAAATTATACACTTTTCCCCACATGTCCATATGATCTTTTTTCTCTTATGTTGACATGGGGAATCATTTCTTACAATTTGTCGGTATAGTTTATTAACACCCTGTATATTTCCTTTAGTACATCCTGATTTTTATCATTGGTTGCAGAAGAAATCGATCAAGCATAAGCGGTTAAAAGGAAATAAGTTTCCTTAAACCTATTTAAATAATGCAATAAGGAAACAGTTCTGCTCGATAGCCTTCACCAAATTAATGATTTTGATGCAATATGACATAAAATTTCTTATCATATTATTTAGTCATGTCTATATATATATATGTATACGATTCCTTTTATATGTATTTTCTAATCTGTATTTGGCTTCTTTTGTTTGATTGATTTGCTGAAATTGAAGTGGATATTCGCAATGAATCATGAAGTCGATACATGAATCTGATAGATATCAGGTAATCAAATCTTCAGTGAGGAAAATTTTTGGAACTTCTCTTTCGAAAATTAAGTTTGCAGAGTGCCTACAATAAATTGTAATATTTCAATTAATTTAAAATAGAAATAATTTTATTTTAAATATGCGTATTTTTGCTTACAGAGAATAGATTTACTCCGATTTATGACTTTGGGTACGTAGCCATGAACTTTGGTTGGATTTACCCTGAAGACAGCGGAGAATATTTGTGCAGAGCAACCAACTTGTATGGCATGGATGAAACAAGAGCTATAATTAAGACAACAGGAAAACCAGGAATTATTTATGAGTCTCAACTACCAAAAGGCATGAAGAGCATTGAGATGATTCGTGAAATGGAGGCTGCATGGCAAATGTGAGTTACTTTGTAATATTCCTAATTATTTAATGCTTTACTTAGACGCCGTTTTCAGTTGCAGATATGAATTTACGCATGCATTCACATATGTGTTATTTTACTTCAAGTAAGGTAGCACATTTTGTAAGTACATTAGAAGCATCATGAACGTTATACTTTTGACGATACAGTATTGGGAGAAGGCTGTAATTGCAAATAGCAAAGGAAGAGTTGTCAGCATACGCTAATTGGTAAACAGAAAAGGTTACCAATTAGCAATAAGAAGTATTATTTAAATATAAGGATGTTTTATATTTTTTCTGCAATGTTTAAATTTTGCATGTCTTTTTTGACAAAATAATAAGAAAATTTTACTGAAGTAACATTAAATGAGACGGGAAAGAAGTAAGTTAAAGTCGGGAAAAGATAAATCAAAAAATAACGTGAGAATATTGGAAAGAGAAGACTATAAGAACAACTTTTTTGTAAACTAGACATATGGGTTTTCAGTTAAGGATTCAATTTAAATATTTTAAAGGTAACTACGCAAAGTACTGTGTGAAAGAGAAGGAAACTCTGGAAACATTACTAACAGGAAACACTATTTTTATTAGCCGTGGATAAGTAAAGATATTTGTTTTACTTATGTAGAAAGCAGGACATATACCCCATAGAAGTACAAAAATGAAGTAAATATAGGCACTAGGAAAGAAAAATCATATACTGTATCTGACATGATTTCAACAATATCTCTGTTTACTTTATATATTACATTTTTGAGATTTGATTAGCAAACGAAGCTAATAATTAAGTAAAGTTTAAAAATAGCGCAAAAAGTCATAAGCAGAAAACGTAAATCAATAGTACTTTCTGGTTTCTGTTAACATTGAGTCATATGAGAAAGGTACTGGAACATGAGTTGAGTTGTTGAGTTGATTTTGAGTTTAACGTCCCGTTCAGCAGCGAGGCTATATGAGACGTGGACCTACTGATTAACGTGGAATCCGAACCACGTGAGCTCTCGCCGGGAATTACTGGAACATGAGATAGCGACAGCACACAGATAGTCGGAATTAGAAGTGAAATATTTTGCAAACTTCATTACGTACTTCTGTCATGGCATTAATATACGTCTGGCTTTAGAGAGATGAAACTCGGTGTATGAAGTCTTCATGAAAAATAAGGGAACACATGTTTCAGCGGACCGTTTGTCTTAACTTTTGAACACCTGTAACGTCCTCGTAACTTTTGAACTAATAGAAAAAAAAAAAAAAAAACGCTGAAATTTTGCATCTTTCAAGTATCGGCACAGGGACATTGTTTAACATACCTTTTAATACCACAAAGTTAACAGTGTTGCCAGTTATATATATATTTTTTTTTTCAAATGGCACTACGTCAGGTTATTACGTATTTCAAATCTACATGTTAAACGAAACTTTCAATATATCATTTGTTATTGAATGTTATAAATTAAGAATGTTACAGTATCACAACCATCCAAAGTTTAGAGACCTTTATAATAGTAATAACGAAGTGAGTCAGGCGGGGCAATTCATATTCAGGGTACCGTAGTGTCGAATAGTATGATCGTGATATGATGGATTTAGAATGAATAGGAACGAAGTTACTTCATCTAATTGCATAGATAACTTTAAATAAACGTGAAGATCTTAATGTCGTTTATCGCAATTCAAACCGTTCTGGAGATATGATAAACACTGGTAAAGTTTACAACACTGGTCATAATCATGTAACTCTGAGAACTTGTAATTACACTCGTCAAGAACTCTTCTTGTTATGTTAAAACCGCGACGAAGGAAAACAACAACCGTTTTAGAATGTTCCCACAAATATGCCATTTTAAGCAATATATCAATTTTTACGTTTTTTTCATATCTTTGGATTGATTTGGGATATCAAATTACTTTAAAGAGCATTATGATCTTTAATGTCTATGGAAAAAAAAAAAACATCTACTTGATTGGATGTGATACTTATCCTTTTTGAAGTAAAAGAATTCTTTGAAAACGTCAAATTTTCAATTTCTGGTAAATTTGTTTCTACATGTTTGGAATATGTCATATAATGACCGTAGTATTCGCCACTCAGGTACTTTGTATGTGTGTTACCCTGTCGATGCTACTTGCGTTATTACTTTTGTAGAGCCCTTCAAAGTTTGGTTGTTTTTGATGGGTATGATACCGTAGCGTCCTTAGTTTGTAACAATGCAGAATAATATTGTAAGTTTTTATTTTATATGTTAATTTGAAATACGTATTAATCTGACGTAGTGCCATTTGAAAAAAATATGACTTTATATTGGATTGGCAACGCTGTTGACCTGGTAGTATTGCAGAGTTTGTCAAACAATATCCCCCTGTCAATATTTGCATGGTACGAAATTTCTGCATTTCGTATCAATTAGTTTAAAATTTACGAGGGCGAATCAAGATAAGTGCTACCGTATATATATATATATATATATATATATATATATATATATATATATATATATATATATATATATATATATGTGTGTGTGTGTGTGTGTGGTGGGTGGGTGGGTGTGGGTGTGTATGTGTGTGTGTGTGTCTGTTTATGTATGTGTTAAGTTAATTTTCCTGTAAATTCTTACAGAGTCCCCGAAGAAGCTGAGGAAGGGCAGAAACCAAAATCTCCACCAGTTTTCGTTACAAAGCCAGAACCGTACACTGTAGTTGAAGGTGAATGGGCAAGATTCTGTTGCCGGGTTATTGGCTATCCAAGGCCTAGAGTAATGTGGCTGGTTAATGGTCATACAGTACTGAATGTAAGTACAATTCTTTCCAGTGTTTCAGTGTTTCGTCTTTTTTGTAATTCCTTTCTATTAATCGTGTTATTATTCAATTCAAAATCTCTTGTCGTCGCGAATTCTGTCGAAGAATTTGAAGCTTATAATATATAAAACGATTATCATGCCTGTTGTTCTGTATGGTTGCGAAAAATGGTCGTTTCCCTGAGAGAAGAACTTAGACTGAAAGTATTTGAGAACAAGATCCTGAGACGAATATTCGGACCCAAGATGAACGGGAATGGGGAATGGCGAAAACTTCATAACGAGGAACTACATATTTTATACGGTTTACTAAACATTGTTCGGGTCATACCAGAATTAGGAATACAAAGTACAAACTGGATGCAGTTGGCTAAGGATAGAAATCAGTGGAGAGCTTTTCTGAATGCGGCATTGAGCCTTCGAGTTCCATAGGCCATAGAGTTATTTAGTTAGTTAGTGTCTGTTAATCATTTTATATAATGTTTGATAAGTTACGTCATATTAGCTTTTCTTCCAGAGTCACATAGTTTAAAGAAATATGGAGGGGTGTATATAAGATTTTATTACAATAAAAATTTCAAGTTTTGTCATTATATAGGAAAGAAAAATAGGTAGAGTTCAAAAAATGCAAATTTAATTTATATTCAGCCTATTTAATAATAAATATCTTTTATTGTTTTTCGTTGACTGTTCCAAGGAATACAGACTCCACTCTCATTGTTTGTTGTGCATTTCAGCGTTATAGATCCTTGTGTATTCGAAAACACAGCGGGAAAGCACACTTTTGTAAATTTATCTTCGAAAGCTTTCAAATAATAGGACAGAAATTTGTAACTATTCTCTATGAAAATATAGATACAATGAAACATAACTTATTAACAATCGAAATCTGACGTCTGAAGTGTATAATGCTAAAGTGGGAGTAGTTTCAATCTTTCAATTAGCAGTTTCTTAATACGTATTCGATTTCTCATAAAATTTATAATAGTATTGTACAAAGTGCATTATTTAATGAAATGCAAATTATCATTAGTTTGGATACTAACTCATATATATATACAGGGTGGTAGGTAACTCCACCGACAAACTTTGGGAGGCGATTCCTTATACAAAATGAAAGAAAAAAGTTCTAATAAACATGGGCCGAAAAACGTTTCCTTTCAGAGTTATGAACTACCGAAAATTCGAAATATCACATTTCAAAACATCCTGGCGTAGAAACTATAGAGCCTATCCCAAGTGGTTTAAGGAATTACACAGGAACTGGTATACGCTCAATCTAAATATCGATGTTTCAGAATTCGCCGGTACCAGCGAAACGAACGCACCACTAGTACTTAAAGGAATATTCGTATACTTCAACTTCCTTTTTACAGTTCCTTTCACCGATAAGGGAGGATGGTAAAACATGGATATTTAGGTAGAGAACATACTAGTTCCTGTGTAATTCCTTAAACCGCTTGGGATAGGTCCTATAGTTTCTAAGTTAGCGAGTTTTGAAAAATGATTTTTCGAATTTTCAATGGATCATAACTCTGAAAGGAGGAGTTTTTCGGCCCATGTTTATTAGAGCTTTTTTCTTTCATTTCGTATAAGGAATCGACTCCCAAGCTTTGTCGGTGAAGTTACCTACCACCCTGTATCCCTGTATATATATATATATATATATATATATATATATCGGGTGTTGCAAAATAAGTGTTACAACTCTTGGGAGGTGACTCCTGACACTGAGACAAGAAAAAAAGTTCTCTTGAACTTTCGGCTATCGGACATAGTTTCAGATCTACAAGGTGCCGAAAGCGTGGGAAAATGACTTTCGGACGCCAATAGTTCGGAAACTATCCAACGTAAAGAGGGCGGGTAAAAAATTCACTGAAGAAGTCATACCTGCTGTATTGAATTTTGGATGTTTCACAATCCTACCATGCACGCGCAAGGGATTCCCCAAAGGAACGTAGGGAGTCCCGAATAATCTGTCAAATGAAAATTGGTCTAAATGGATATGAATTGATAGGGTTTCTACCAGGTAACAATAATTCGTTATTATTAAGTCGATATCTGGAACAAATACAAAATGGCGAACACCTTCATGCCCGTTGTGTGTGGTTGCATAATCGCCAGGTACGGATGCTAGCCAACAGTGACGTTCTGAGTATTAAGTGTAACGAATGTGTACTCAAATGCTCTAGAAAGACATCTGGAGTGTTGGTAGAGCACAACAGATGAAGCAGGATGATTCACATGTGTGGAAACACGTAACGAAAAATGCCCAGAAATGCACTCATACTCAGTAAACGTGATTTCAAAGCGTCGGAAATGTAAGGAATAACATCAAAAACATGAAAGCCATTGCCAATTCACCAATAATATTTCATCAATCCGACCCAATATGATCTGCACGGTTGCATACCAATAAGCATGCAACAACTGAGGCAAAGTTGAAATTGTGCAAGGGGACTCACTAAGAAACTGGGTAAACTCAACGTAGCAGGGATTGTGGCGAATATGCGAAGGCCCACTGTCAGATTTGGAAATAAAATTTCTAGATTCAAAGTTTTGATGTTATTTAGGAGATCCCATGGTGAAAGCGTTTTCTCACCAAAATTGGACGAATATATCAATTTCAGGCTATGCAGTTCATCAGAAATATCATCTCCTAAATCTTTTGGGTATCGCTGGGCTAGTGCAGCTGCTTGTTTTTGGATCTGGTCACCTGTCATTTCTTTGCAAGACCACAGTACACAAAAATTGTTACACAAAGAGCGCACTGATTGGAAGCGAACTGAGTAATTCTTTATCCCCAGGGCTCTGGCCCCTCCTGCCCTCCCCTCTCGCCGGCCCTGGCTATTCCTTACATTTCCGACGCTTTGAAATCACGTTTACTGAGTATGAGTGCATTTCTGGGCATTTTTCGTTACGTGTTTCCACACATGTGAATCACCCTGCTTCATCTGTTGTGCTCTACCAACACTCCAGATGTCTTTCTAGAGCATTTGAGTACACATTCGTTACACTTAATACTCAGAACGTCACTGTTGGCTAGCATCCGTACCTGGCGATTATGCAACCACACACAACGGGCATGAAGGTGTCCGCCATTTTGTATTTGTTCCAGATATCGACTTAATACAAACGAATTATTGTTACCTGGTAGAAACCCTATCAATTCATATCCATTTAGACCAATTTTCATTTGACAGATTATTCGGGACTCCCTACGTTCCTTTGGGGAATCCCTTGCGCGTGCATGGTAGGATTGTGAAACATCCAAAATTCAATACAGCAGGTATGACTTCTTCAGTGAATTTTTTACCCGCCCTCTTTACGTTGGATAGTTTCCGAACTATTGGCGTCCGAAAGTCATTTTCCCACGCTTTCGGCACCTTGTAGATCTGAAACTATGTCCGATAGCCGAAAGTTCAAGAGAACTTTTTTTCTTGTCTCAGTGTCAGGAGTCACCTCCCAAGAGTTGTAACACTTATTTTGCAACACCCGATATATATATATATATATATATATATATATATATATATATATATATATATATAAAACTTAATAACGTGCTTATGTGCTTATTTTCTTTAAAAAGTATTAGTCTAGTTTGAATTTAGTTGTATTTTACTTCTTATCTTTATTGCAAAGAGAATTAATATTGCTCTGTTTTCTGAGCTTATCAACTCGTATAATCTACTGAAACTAATAGCACGTCTCTGAGAAGATCCTAAAGTACAGTCGAATTGTTATTAGTGAAATTATTGTTGTTTACATACGCTTAATTCTATAAATATAAATACAATTTAAGTTCGTATATACTACGATTATAAGACAAGAATGATATATTCTTTTTTTCAACGGTTATATCTTTCTTAAATTGTGTATCAAGTAGTGCATTATATTTCTATGAATGAATTTGGGTGTAAATAAAAACTGTATAGTCTATCTTTTTCACTTGTTAATTTTCCTAGAACTAATGAAAGATATTAGTTTCTAGTTATCTAATATTTATGAAAGATATTGGATGTTAGAAAGATTGATCATTAATTTTTAAAATGGTGCATACTATAATATCGTGCGATTAAATTTCATTGTGACGCGTTTATCATAATAGTTGAACTTTCGCCATAAGGATATAAACAATGAGAATGGAAATTTTCGCAATATTTGTTTCGATATTTCTTAGTTGTTTTCTCCATTCTCCTTTGAAAACTTCCTGGTTATCATATTAATTCCAATTCTTTCATGATACGAATGTTTATTTTGAAAAACAAAATTTAATCATTGAAGGTGATATGATCATGGTACCAAAGCCAATTCGATTATTTACTATTCTTGTTCTTTGTTCCAGGGAACTCGTTACAAACTCACATACGATGGAATGTGGCATCTTGATATTCCCAAGACACGTCAATACGACAATGGAAAAGTTGAAGTAATTGCTAGAAACTCCGTAGGTGAAGCTTACGCTTCCACTGAGCTGACCGTAAAACCTAGGCAAGACGATTACAGAGCTGTGCTGAAGAATTCGCCACGCCGTAAGTCACTCAGCTTAAAGAAAACAACCTTAGGTTTTCTATCGTTACTCCTACTCTTAACTAATTTTAATAATAATTCTTTATTTCAGCTGTTAAATTATTAACGAAATATACTTTTCAGGCAGTTCCAGAGGGAGAGCAATTTAATTATGCTAATGAATAAATTTTAATTTATTGCCTTATGATTTAAGACTGAAACATAAACAATGTCAATCACTGACACAACTACCAACTTAAACAAACCGGACATAAACAATCCTTTACCTAATCACGCTTATAACAGGCATCAAAATAAACTACATGTTCACTGACACATTGATAAAAGTATTGATGCATTCCATTAAAGATGCATACACTAATGAGAAAAATAAATGTGATGAAAACCAGTACTATTACATCAATAAAATATGAGATTAACCAGTTGATTAACAAAAGGAGGGAACTGATCTTTATAACTTGGTCTATGAATCCAAATTCACAAATACTTTGTAAATTTGAAAAGTGTTGTGGTATATGTTAATTTTATAAGTTCATTCAAAGACTCTTTTTTAGGATTACTGTGTATGTCCCTCGGTTTGAATATAGAGTATATTTTCATTTCATACTTCGACGTTTTGTGTGTCCTCTTTAGGCAAACGAAGTATGTATCCTTATTAGAAATCGAACCCATAACTACAATGAGCAAAGCCGAGGATAATCCTCTGTCTGTTTTGTATAATTCTCCTACTATAGTTATATTTGTAAGGTACTATTCTAAGTACAGTTTTCATAATTTCTTCCTCCAAGGTACAGATATTATTATTAAATACCTGTAATGTATATACCTTTTCTGTGAAATCTACATGTATTTTTCTCGCGAATGTGAGATTTTCACGATTTTTTGGTTAACTATGTTTCTGTTCATAAATCCATATAATCCGTACTAATGCAATATAAAATTAAATAGTCCATAATTACTGTTGAATATTCCTACACCTTCTTACATCTTTCTTTTAGTAGTATGAAAATTATCTGAAGCTTTTTGCACTTCAGTTTATGTGTAATAATGCAAAGAAAGCTGTTCTCATTAAAAGTGAAATGAAGTTTAATAGACCGTAGTATTTTATACTTTAGTACGGTAATACTTTATTATTTATTTCTGCAAAATTAAACAATCAAAGTGTTGGGATTAATGTGCCAACTACACATCACCTTATTGAACGTGCTCCATCTGAACACCCAGGGCCGTTCGTGTACTGAAAAAGCCCAAGTTCATATTTATTTTGTCAGTATGTATTATATTGTTTTACTGGTTTCACTATCTTAATTGAATGTATGTACATGAATTTCGCCATTAGACTAAAGAGCAAAATTATCAGCCGTTAAATCCAAGTCTTAATTTACGTTACTACCCGAATATATTGGAACGTGAATCCACTTAAAGCATATTTTACTAGATCATCCTTACTTTGTTTGCCTCTTAAAGACTAAAATTTGTTCTTAAAACAAAAACACACAGAAAGGGAACTAAATGCTAATGAACAAATAACGGCACACAGAACGTTCATTGTATACGTGAATCAAATCCTACGAAGAATTTTGATTTATTCGATTGAAAATAGAATAAAACATAAATTTCTCTGTATACTCCTGTAGTTATAGTTCTGATTTCCTTCACATATACTTACAATATGACCATCAACATCAGATCCCACATTTCAAACGGTGCTCCACTAAAAGCGGTTTTGATCCTTTTGCGGTATTACGCAAAAACATTGCACCTTGATACAAAAGTGGTGATTGGTACAGGTAACATAGCCCAAGTTATAGAGATTTTGTCTCCAATCTATTGTTTTACTACCATAACGTTTCAAATTTGCAGTAATTATAAAAAGACAATATGCGATCTTTTTGTTTTGGTTTTAATGGAGTGCATTACACTACTAACATATGACACTGCTTGTACAATAACACTGCAACATATGTATTTTGACTTTACCAACCTGCTTTTCTAATGACGGCAGTTTTATCGTGCTTTTTATCTGCGGAGCAGCGTCTAACACATCAGTTCATGACTTCTTTTTTCTCTTCATGCTTCTGATCAGGAATAATCAGGTATGTTTTTCATAACTTTTTTTTATTTGGTTTGGGTGGTATATATGTCTTCCCGCTTGCATTGGTTCTCCTCTTCTTCCCTTTAGCGCTTTATTTGTTATAATTGTGCTCAAAATGGAAACTCTTTCCTAAACAGTAAAATTTGATGGTTTTAATTTTGATTAATAAATATTATTAATAAAAAGATTAAGAATTTGTTCATTTTATAGTTGTTTCGTTCTTTCCACTCTTCCTTTTCTTTATCTGTATTTATTGTTAGACATTGTAATTCAGATAATCAGATATACACAATTCGCTGAAAGTTATTAAAACTAAACATCATTCCTTAAGAGACTTCATCACGGAGAAATTAAAATACCGCTAATTTTACAGTAATTATGCGATATTTTCAAATAGATGAAAGATAATCGAAAAGTGGAACAAGAGTTTGCTACGCAATATTATTTTACATGAGATACCGGTATCACGACCACTTATCTGCTTTCGATTTCCAGCCATTTAGAAAATCGGCATTTATTTTCGCGTTTCTAACTGGCTGCAAACGGAAAACTACTAGGTGACTTGTGATAACGGTACCTCATACAAAGTAATATTGTCTAGCGCACTCTTGTTCCACATTTCGATTATCTTTTATCTACTTGAAAATATCACTTAATAACTGTAAAATTAGCGGTATTTTAATCTCGCAGTGATTACGCCTCTTAATTTTAAAAGTATTAATTGTAGTATGAATTTCAAAAAAGTTCATGGGCTTAATCTTGTTTATGGACTAAAACTTCATGTGAAGTTATTTTGTGTTAGATCGAACGAAGAAGTAGTTCGATTTTTCAATAGACATTTCTACTGTTATTAAATATTGTACGTTTATTTGCTAATACGAGTTCTTTTGTACTATTGCTAAGCTGAAACAATTAAGTACAACCAGTATTGTAGGAAAATAAATAAAAAAAATAATTATTCCAACTGCTTGTGAAAATTTTTTTGAACAGTATCAATAGGAAGTCAAGATAATTGTATTCAAAATACTTGTATTCTCCAATAAGCTCATTTTTTCCCATTTCGAGCACAAAAAAATCAATTTACTTTTATTATTTTCACTTTTGCATGTTTCTTTTGGACTTATTTGCTTTCAATTATTTCAATGAAGAGACAAATGTATCGTTGTTAGGATGGGATAAATTTCAACAGTATTCGTGTAATAGATTAAAATTCGTTCACAGATTTTTCTTTCTTTTTTTCTTTTTCTTTTTTTTATTGTAATAAAGAGCTTTCTTGTTTCATGATGGGTATAAATTTTTGTACCTCTGGTTTGCTATTTCTTCCTGTAGTCTTCAAATAAATTATTAGATGTGGTACTCTAATCACCTTCAAATGTATCATATTTTCTTCTATTTGAATATCATGTTAATCTTCGTTTTTGTATATATTGTACTAAGAACAAGTAGTTAAGTTTGTTTTTCTTTCAAATTGATCATTTCTAAATTCAGTAACATTGAATCCTATATTTTTCAATATTATCTTAACTTCAGACTTCTCAATGCGATAATGTAGGTAATTGAATTTTAGTTATTCCGTTGTAATGGAATGGAACTACTATTTCGTGTTATATTACGAGAAAATAGAAATACAAAGTGTTTACATTAGCTTTGTTTTTAGATCAAAGGATCGAATATATTTCAATCAGAAATTTTCTTGTAGACCTTACGTCTGGAGAATTTATATAGTGTAGCCAAACCCAAACTATCACTTAACTGAGTATAATGTGCTTATTCCGTAAACAAACAAATAAATAAATAAATCTCGATTTAGGGGCCGTTCAAAAATTTTGTAGCTTCTGATCCTAAAACTTCAATATATTTTGTGAAAAAATGTGCTTATTTCGTAAAAAATACGAAAACTCGATTTAGGGGCCGTTCAAAAATTTTGTGGTTCTTGATCCAAAACTAATTATTGGCCAAGATCGCAATCTTTTGATCAATTTTTTGGATCATTCCTAAAATTCTTGTTTTCTTTTTTCTTTGTTTCTTTTTTTAACATCCTTGAATTCTTTAACTTATACTTTAGATATATACTATTCTTTCTGTATATTGCAAATATGACATCTCAAATTATTTCTGGGAATTCTCGTGTTTTCCAAAACTTCTATACATAGTGTACTTTCTAGTCGTTTCTCACATTTCGTATTGTGTTGTTAAATATAATTTTCGATGAGCTGTTGGTAAATATTGGTGTTTGTTGTTTATTGGTCTTTTTTGTACCAAACTTATTTCTCTTCTATTTCTAGCTTGTGAATATATTTTGCTACTTCAAAGTCAATGTCGTAACAAGCTAACCTAGGAAAGAATTCTGCAAACTTCTTTCGAACTACGTAATTAACGATGGAACATTTTATTAACCCTTCATAACCACTGTGCATTAATACCTATAAACCCATTTCTGAAAAATTGTGTAAAATTTTTACCTTGGTGTCGTTGTTTTTATTGTAATTTATTTGCTAAGACTAATAATAAAAATCCACAAGCTAATGAATCCATTTAGAACTAAAAGTTGTACTAACATAATAAAAGAAATAAATTATAATCATAAATCTAACAATTAAAATAAAGAGAATGAAAGAAAACATATTGATCCCTCTGCACTGTAGATATCTATCGACTTTGTGTAAGCGTGTCCATTGAATATTTGTTCCAAAACCAGTTATTGTTGTGCTAGTTCGAGATGGAGTGTAAGCATTATTGAATTGTGTGCATTGTTTTGTGCATTGTCTTTTGTGATATTGTTGTTAATAGTATTAAATATTCAATACAGTATGACTTGGATGTAGTTCCAAAACGTCTTTACTTTCCACACTTTTAAATGAGTAATTTTGCTCTGACCGTCCATATTGTCAATGGCAATGATCTTGAGTACCAGTTACATTTTCGTTGAGTATTCTGGATACTCAAGTGACAGAGAACATTTAAGACGGTCTGTTGTTATAATTCCGTATATAAGAATGGTTCTGCTACTGGCAATAAAGTGACTCATTTATCATGGCAATAATCTTAGAAATTTTGTCTCAATTTTCTACTTTTTATTTTACGGTATCCACTTAAGGTTTTGTTGCAATCTTTAGTCAGGTTTAGCTTTACAGTTTTAAAATTGTCTCATTAACGTCGGTATGCTTTGTTCTAAGGCGAAAAGCAATTGTGTTGCTGACGCTCTTTTATACTGCTTTTTATTTAGATCCTCTTCATGGCCAAGTGCATAACGTGCATGCTTTCTTTGCACGTTGTTCCGTGCGCAATTCTTCGTGAATTTGTTGTCTCGGATACAAAACTATAGAATGTTTCAGATTGCACTTTAAGCTGTAGATTTCTTTCTCATATACAATCGGTGCTGAAACGAAACGTTAAACTTAAATTAATCATTATCACTAAAGTATTCACTTTTTACTTTAGATAAGTACTTTAGTAATAATGAAACATGTATTCCATACGTTTTATCAATCAATATAATTCAATCAGTTCTATTATTCACTCATTCGAATGAGTTGTTATATAAATGTTAATTAATATTAGTTTTTCGTAACTTCTTTTGTAATTTTTGACACATAGAGTAACTAGTAAAAGTGAATTAACTGTCTCCTGTGAAATAAATAGATAGAGTTAGCATCCGTCCTGAAATATGCTTCAGAGTAATGGAGTTTTCTTGATATTTAACTCATTAAAATTAATTCTACTCAGTAAATGAAAGTCACTGTGTTTATTTGAATGGGATTAATGGACAAAACTGAGTGTAGGCTTATGATATACGACCTGAATATTTCGCGTTTCGTGAACGATATTAGTTTATAACGTTTCCGGAGCATTAATATTTTAGAAGAAAAAGATATGAAATATACAGTGGGTTGAAATGTGTACGCTATATAGAATGGTTGTATGTTGTTATAATTTCCTGACTACAGGCAGGGAGTATTTAATATGTTTCCCTAGTAAAGAATTGATATCGTTCTAATAAAAATTTGCACTGGAAGTATGGAAAAGTGGAAATTCTTGGAGTAATCGAAATATTTACGATAGAATGATTTTCTGAAATAGATACAGGTTTAATAAATGAAACACTTTGCCTATTTATGAAGCTAAAAGTGTTCAAGAACGGCATGATTTTATGTTTTTTAGACTCTCGAATTATGGTATGCACAAGTATCAGAATTCTTATAGAACGGCTAGATCCGTCTGTCTATCTGTCAACGGATATTAGAGCAAAACAGTAAGATATCGAGAAGCGATTTTTCGGAATCGTCTCAGCATCCTAACAATAGGTCCTGTTTACTCCATTCTCTCTCTATTCTAACCGAAAGTGGTAGATATTAATTATTTCCCGTTTCAATGTTGACCTCCATCGAGTGAAAACGGTAACAGCAAAAAGCGATATTTTAGAATCAATTCAACGTCCAAAGAATAGGTTCCATTTTCTGCACTAACCCTCTATTCAAACCGGACGTGATAGAAATCAACAATTTCCAGTTTTAACTTTGATCATTATTGGCTATAGGGCAAAAACGGTGGTAGATAACGAGAAACAGTTCTCTGTAACCAATTAAGTCTAAAGAATATGTTCTATCTCTGACTTTATTTCTAGTGCAACAGAAAGTTGTGAAAATCTACGACCACTTTTGATTTGAACAAGTATATTTATATAGCAAAAACGGTAAAAGATATTAAAAATTGGCTTTCTGAGAAGGCTTTAATGTCTCAAGATTAAGTTTCATCTTTGACCTCACTTACGTATTACAACTGGAAGTCATAGAACTACTGCGACTAGTTTCAATATTGAGTTCTCGTAGTTTGGAAATCTACCCTAGCTTCACAACGTGAGGCTAGATTCACTTATTCAAATGCATGTTAGTACTAGAACTTCGAGGATATTATGAAAGTGAGGAAAGTGTCTTTTTCTTTCACGTTACAAATATTCGTGTATTCGCTCAATGTTTGTATAAACTTCGTGTCAAATAAATTATAACAATTCGTATGGATTCGTTAGTATAAATAATATGTCTGAACAAGAACTAAGTGGAGAACCCACAATAATCGGTAAACTAAACAGCCATATATCAGAAATTCGAGAGGATTTTTTTTTTTTTTCGGAATATGACATATTACTTTGTAAGAAAGGGATTTTGTGCGAACAAATCCTATTTAAATTGAGTAGAGTGAGAATGCCACAAACTACAACTTATTTGCTACATTTCCAGAATTTCACGCAACACATGGATTAAAAACGTGCTCAAGAGTTCTTATATTCTATCAAAAGGTAGAAATTTTGAGATTTGAAACAACGTATCAAATTAATTGTATATTTCACACATCCAAGTCTTCTGTATCTTTTTCCGGCATCAGTTCAAGCTTTGCTTTCTTTCATGACCCGTTATGGTAATACTTCCTTCTATTTTAGCATGGTACGACTACGAATTAACTCATTATCAAAAAGAAAGGCAAGAAACTGAACTTGAGAAAATATTTGAAGAGCGTGTCTCTTCTAATCTTTCTGTGCTCCATACTGCTGAAATGGGTGAACACTTGCAGAAGAAAGTAATCAAAGAGCCAGAAACAGAGTGGCAACAGAACGTTAAGAGAAAGAAGAGTGAAGACTACTACAGTAAGCTGAAAGAGGTAAGTTGACGTCTTGCAGTCAACAAGATTATTGAGTAAGCTTCTAGTGCTATGACAAGCTAAAGTAAGTTAAATTGCATTCAAGACAGTTATAATAAATGTAGATTTCAAGGGGAAGAAAGTCTTAATTTGATTGGTTTAAATACGGAATTTTTAAATGTTTTATTTTACAATAAAATTAAGATTAAGTGTCTTTGTTTATTAGTAATAACGATTTGCAGCACATATATACTTACTTATTTATTTTATTTTTATTTATTTAGTCTCTAACCTTATAGACTCGTGAACGGTCAAAGATAGGCAAATCATGATCCCAGATTTAGGTAATCCAGAATTCAGAAAAGGATATGGCTTTTTTATTTCAGTGTCATCCTGAACTTTACATATAGGAGAGTGGTTAAAGATAAGCAATTCTAAGTTCGAATGCAGATAGTTCTAGTTTCGGACGGGTACTTTTCGAGATCCAAAGTATAATAAATTGTGTTTTGAAAAGTGATATATATAGGGTGAACCTGGACCTGAAAGTTGTACACAAACTCCAGGAGGTAATTTGTGACATCAACAGAAAAGTTCTCTTGCATGTTGCCGAATTCTGCGTCGTGTACGAGTGAGAGGTGTGCCAACTTGGAATCGATAGTCTAATCCTGACAATTGGGACGGAACAGAAAGATGTGCACAAACTATTTATGTCTGAACAACTGCCTAATGTACTATTTTGCTGATGTTCATAGCCACATTTAACTAGTTTTGATGTCACGAATCACTTTCTGCAGTTTGTGCATATCTTTCTGTTCCGTTCCAATTGTCAGGATTCAATTGTCGATTCCAAGTTGGCACCCCTGTTACTCGTACACGACGCGGAATTCGACAATATGCAAGAGGACTTCCGTCTTTATTTGATGTCTCGAATTACCTCTCGGAGTTTGTGCAGATCTTTCAGGTTTATCCTGTATATAGTTTAAACGATAAATAAAAATATTAATGCGCTCGCGATCTATAGAACAATCTCTTGAAATTTATGATGTCAGTACCAATACTGTCGAATCGACATAGTTTTTTGTCCTTATGTATAATCTTCTATAAACAAATTATTATTTATAGGGAGTAAATGAATTCCCCTCGTTGTAAACATAACTTTCCTGAATAAAGTTTACTCAAAATGAGCAAATGTAGAAATAAGTCTCTTCGCTAGTGGTACAAGCACAAATGAAGCAACAACTACAATCACACGGGTATTATTAATAATAATAATTGTAATTTAGTATGCTAGATATCTTAAAAGACTATAAAAATATTTTGAGGAAATATGACTTCATTTTGCCTGAACAGGCAAACGTTTGTAAATAATCTTCTAAAACGTTAATGAAAATTTATCAATTAAAAACTGTTTATTTTTAATTTAATACGTTATTTTTTTCAATGAAATATTTTTTATTTGATAATCATTAAATACATCTCTTAACGATTGAATAACTAGTCGTTACTTTTTCCCTCAAATTCATAAGTTATGATGTGGATAGTCTGCTACAGAATGTTTTACAGCTTCACATAACCCAAGTGTATATTCTGACGTTGTCTGCAAGTCAATGTCAAGGATTTGTCAATCTTCAAAGAAGGAAACCTTAAATGGATTATAAAGAATGTTTATAGGTGGCGTGCTGCGAACTTTTCCAGAGCAATGGTTTTTGATAATCATATACTAGGCCTATTTTTCTCTCATATTCGGTACAAAATGAGGGTTATGGTACTTTTAACTTTTTTTTTTAAATGTTCTCTCCATTTCTTTTGCATTGAAGTGGTTACCTACCTTTGACTTTTTTACTTTCTCCAACTTCAATCGTTTACATCTGTTAAAAATCAGGACGTGGTAAACTGTTTTCTTTTAGTACAAAAGAATTGCCACCATTGCCGTATTAAAAATGCCATTGAAGATGCAAAAATGAAATTTTTAAATTTTACGTCCCACGGTTATACCGGTTAGGCTAAAGGAGACGGTGATAATGAGAAATAAATGAAATGGTGGAATGAAGAAAGTGGGAGGAAACGGGAGAATCCCGAGAAAACCCATGCACACGGTGTATGTGCACCACAAAGCTCACTTGGCGCGAGCTGGGATCGAACCCAGGACTCCATGCACCAGAGGTGAACGATCTACCACTGTGCCACCACTCCCTTTGACACGGGAGATCCGGGTCCAATTCCCGGATTTGTGACTTATCCGTGACTTATTAACTGATCAGATACCAGTATTTTGCTATTCTCTCGTCTGAAGAGAAAACTGTAATAGTTCTATGAAATTTGAGGAATGGAGAGACGCTGAAGCATGTTTTACAATCTTTGGTACGGATTGTAACATTTGCTTCTTAGCATTTATTGAACTCTTGTTTGTAGATGTAATTTGATTAGTAATTTCCGAACTGTTTGGTAAGAATGGATATACTTTCTTCCATAGCTTGAAGATGAGCAGCTTGTAAAGGAATCAAGACTGAGGGAACAATCGCATCAATTTGCTATTCCTGGGGAGAAAATCGTGCACAAATCACTTGCTAAGGGAATGGCTCAAAGCTACCAAGAGAAAATGTAAGTGGTATCTTTATGGTAAATAAGTTGTATACTCTTCTGTTCTTCTGTACGTTAGACAGATTTAAAATATCGAGAGATATATGCGTTAATGAATTACAGTTTTTATATATGAATTGTTCGTTAATTAATTCATCAATGATATAAGAAGAAAACTATATTCTGTGTACTTACAGCCGAATTGGTTCACTTTTTTACACTAGTGCCTTTTTCTTATTCGGCATTAAAATGAATAGGAGTCATCGTTAATCACTTTCGTTGGTATTTTATATTTACAAACGAAGACGAACCATTGCCAAGATATGAGAAAAATCGCTCTTCTGTAACAAATATTATAATAAATTGATATAAATCTTGAGTTCTTTCAGTGCCATATGCATAAATTGATATAAATCTTGAGTTCTTTCAGTGCCATATGCGTTAACTATAACATCGAGAAGCAACTCTTAGCTTGGTAGATGATACTAATTTCAATATAATACGGTAACATTTCTCTAAAATGCTTAGATATCTAATAAACAAGACTAAGATATAAACTAACTAAGGCTCTTTATGCTAAATAGTTAATGACTGTTTAATACCAATGACAAAGACGGAATTGTGTAATCTTATTTAATATATTCGTATGCTCTAATGCTTTATCAACAGAAGAAATTACCAGCTGCATGCAACATGTTCTCATAATTTACATTGATTCGCTTAGGATGATTGTAAAGTGTATTATGGTCCATATCTTAGCGAACAACTACAGGCAACATGTCATACACGCTTGTGATATGTAGACATGCGAGGGGTACAGATCACAAAATTTTGTGACAAAATAATTTATCGGATGCTTTTGTTGAAAGCACTCAAGTATCTTTTCTGTAAAAAAAATATATATACATATATATTTAAGTGTTCTAGATGCGTTAGTAATAAAGCGCGTTCGTATGTTTCACAACTTTGGATCCTTGATAGAGTTTGGTAAAATGAAATCTTTCAGTTTAACGTCCCATGATTATGCCTGTTAGGCTAAGGGAGACGGAATCGAGTTTGGTAAAAGTAAAAATGTTTCTTGATAGAGCAGCTCCGTTTCTTTTCATTTGATAATTCGTTCCTTACTATTTTACATTACGACTAATGATCCATAGGGCAGAAACGTGAAATATTAACTTAAAATGTTTCGTCGTTCATAGTTTTCATTGAATGCTACCAGAAATGTATCTAGTTACTAAACAAAAGGAAATTATTTTTAAGGTTACAAATATAAGTAATAGTAATAAAGTGAGTCACACAAAATTGACATATCTCGTAATGGTTAAAGCAATATTAATGAGTAACGCTTAGAAACAGAACGTAACAAAAGATCAATTGTTGTCTCTATAAAAGCAATTTGTCAGCAGAAAAATAATTGTATCTTTATATTGTACTCGTATATGAAAGTGTTTGGAAATATAATGAAAATAGGTTAAATAAACTAATAAAAAATACAAATACAAATCGATGAAATGCACCTTTGTAATGTTTCCACCTCTACAGTTGAGCACAACACTGAAATAAGAAAACATTTATACAGAGCGATTCAAAACAACCCCGATAACGTCTTGGGAGCTGATTCTTGACACCAAGGTAAGACAAAAAAATATAGACCAACCTGTGTCCACAAATGCTTCCTTTCGGAGTTATAGACTACCGAAAACATGCAAAAATGAACTTTAAAGGTCCATAGCTCCAATGTTATGGTACCTACAGTAGTCGGGATAAGACTTCCGTTAGGAACCAGTATGTGCCCTATCCAAATATCCATGTATCAGAGTCCTAAGGTACTCACGCAACAGTTTTTATAAAGGGAGTTTGAGTAAGGGCGTATAATTTGAAGTACTCATGAACTATCTCTATAAAAATTGTTGCGTAACTTAGTCCAGTCTCTGCCATCACTATTTCCACGGTCGATCTTTTGTCGTCGAGGATAACGGCCTCTACTTTCTTCACCAGGACAAGATCATCCTTGATTAAGGGCCTCCCCGATTGTGGCTCGTTTGTAAAGGAGATGTGATCACTTTGAAAGTTCCACTTCCACCTCACAACCGTCTCATATGATAGGGTTTCATCCCCGACGTGCGTTGTTGCCCTTCAAATGGAGGTACTTTATGACACTTCGGGATTCAATTTTGTTCATCGTGCAGGTTGATGTCTTCTACAGGCTGTGGAAAGAAAAATACTTTAAACACAAGTTCGATATTTGCACAAGTGTGCATAGAAGTGACACTGATTATGCACAAAAAGTTTCATGTAAATATCTGTATAACTTCTTTATGATAATTAAAACTTTTGGATACCCCCTCGTAACATTAGTTATGATATTCATTGTGTCAGAATTTATAATTATCAGTTTTGTGTGGCTCACTATGTCCTGTAATCCGTGAAAATTCTTTCGGTGCTTTGTAAGATTATTTGATAGGTAAGTTGAAAGTTTTCTTCATATGTGATTTATCTTATTTCTCTTGTAGCGAAGCACAAACTAAAACACCTCCTACAACTCCTAAACTAGGAAGGAAGAGGTATTGAAATTTTTGAGTTGTTGGTAATGGGTGTTTCACGTTTTGATTTCGGAATGTATTATTTTTACCATGAATAAAAAGTGATAGAATGTCATTCCTCATATGTATGTCCTCCCTGTTGATTTCACTTTTTAATTTATATTTTTTTTTTCTGTTTGGTTCTTTCCATCAGTCTTTTGAATTCTAATTTTTCAGATGCATGGGACTTTTTTCTTTTTTATAAGATCTCAGTTTTTAGTTTCTTACGTTCCTTTTCGTGGAAATAAGAATTTTCAGAAATTATGTCGTGAATGAACAACTGTTGCATCACTTTTTCTCGTCCTAATAATTATTTCTTAAAATGTGTTCACGTTACTATCTACATTTTCGTTGGTGTAAACGGACAAGTCTTGCCGACAGATGCTTACAGTGTTCGTATTTTTTTCTTTTTTTCTTTCTTTTTTTTTACCTTTCGCAAAAATTTACAATTTCCCTTACAAATTTCAACCTAGAAACATCAAATTTTTAGAGAAGGAACTTCATAACCTATGGAAGGCAACATTCTGTGCAGATTTTTTATTTAGAATTTTCTTCATTGTTGAAACAGTTCCATTGTTAAAGGTTTGGATATCCATTTCAACAATCAAGCCATTTTAACGATGAAGAAAATTCTAAATAAAAAAAGTTCAGCACGGATTCTTGCCTTTGATAGATTATAAAGTTGCTTGTCTAAAAATTTGAAGCCTGTAGGTTGAAATTTGTAAGAGAAATTGTGAGTTTTCGTGAAAGGTAAAAATATATATGAGAGAGATACGAAGACTGTAGTGACATCTATGGGCAAAACTTGTCCCGTTAAACCAACCTTAATATACCCTGTTCCTTTCCATTGCTAAGCCAGCCAGATACTTCATGAGAAATTGTTCAATATATGGTGAGATCAACTGTAATAACATCTCCAAATAAACGATAGTTTTGGAGTTGGTTGAGAGGAATATTATATAAGTTACTTGTATAATTACTTTTTATTGTTAGTTTTCTTAATATTCTAATAATGAGAAAAATGATATAGATACTGAAGGAATACATTAGTAATTGTATATCTTTAGGGGCTAGTGTACTCTCAGTTTCAGAAAACGATACTTTTCAATCAACCGACTTGTAATTGCAAGAGTTGTAACTTCACTAATTTCACTAAATTTGTTAATAGTTGTTACATCGTTGTACAGAGTTATACGCACTGGACTTCAGATACGATTAGAATTTTCATAAAATCATTTAAAATATTGAATTGGAAATCCATAATAGATTTACTTATTACTTAATTTGAGAATTCTAATGTTTAAATTATTTTCCTAAATCTGTACTTATCGAAGAAACTCATATACATAACTGTTATCTAGAAATATCTTAAAAAAAAAAAAAAAAAAAAAAAGCAAAAATGATGTACAGAGTTCCAGGCTTGATTTTTGATAGGAAATCCTTGAAATTTTAACGTAGATTGGGATTTCACCTTAAACTATAAGTCTACGCCTCACACAGGGCCGGATTAACCCATCTGGAGGCCCGGGGCTAGAAAAAATATGTTGCATCTTCTGACTTCGTCTAATACTTTTCTGTGAAAGAACAGTAGGAAAGTTAAGGGAATATGTTTCATATTTTTGGTCATATTTTATTTTATGATGATTGTATCTTTATGATTCATTTTAGATAGCCAGTTGAGATTTTGATTAGAAAAAATGAAATGAAATCTTTAAGTTTTACGTCCCACGATTATGCCGGTTAGGCTAAAGGAGACAGTGATGATAAGAGATGAGTGAAATGGTGGAATGAAGAAAGTGGGAGGAAACGGGAGAACCCCGAGAAAACCCACGAGCCCGGTGTTTGTCCACCACAAAGCCCACATGGCGAGAGCTGGGATCGAACCAGGGACCCCAAGCACCGGAGGTGAACGCTCTACCACTGAACCACCGCGCCCCCAGATTTTGATTAGAGTAGAGGCCCCTTGGAGGCCTTGGGCTACAGCCCTTCTAAGCCCCCCTTTAATTCAGCCTTGGTCTCATTAGCATTAGTGATAAAAGGAACGCTAAACTCCAACCAAAGCATAGAAAAAAAGAAACAAAAAATAGATATAACAGTTCGTAATATACTGTAAAAAATACTTTCATAAATTTGGGAAACCACATCTTAAATGTATACCGAAAACAATCTTTCCTCAGAAACGAGACTTGGCAAGGTTCGTTCATATATATATATATATATATACGTATATATAACCTAATATAATTGCTAGTTCCGCTGGATACGATCTCCTCCATTTCTTATTAATGAGATTTTGAAACTCCCATTTCATCGCTTCGATATGCACAGATAAACAATTTTTCATGATTTTTAAGGGTGTAAGTTGATGCTTTTCGGGTCTTTTTCCTGTTCTAGTAAACATAATGAAAAGTAGCATATAGTGTTTCATTTTCATTACCTCCTCTTTACTTTAAACATTTCTGGCTTTGAACACTGTTTGGATATTTTTGTGACATTTTTATGTGTTACCTACCAGAGCGAACCCATAAGTTTTTCGGGACTATCCTTAAGTTTTGTCTTGAAGTTGTTTTAATTGTAAAACCTGACCTTCCTTATTTTAGTCGGTGAAATATGCATGTTATTCTTCGGATTATGAATTTCATAATAATTCACCTTATAGCGATTACCCTTTATTATTATTTTTTCTTTATTATTACTTCATACATTAGACTTTATGGAACAAAAATTTCAAAACTTTTTGTGGTTTAAGTGTATATTTGTGTATTTTTTTATGTCTTCATTTATACAAAATGTTTCAAAATAACACCGACGACGCTTGGGAGGTGATTCTTGACACTAAGATAAGACAGAAAGTATAGACCAACCTGAGTGTACAAGTGCTTCTTTTCGGTTTTATAGGCTGCCGAAAACACGAAAAGATGAACTTTAAAGGTCCATAGCTCCAAAACTGTGGGACCTACGGTAGTCTGGTCAAGACTTCAATTAGGAATTTGTATGTGCGCTATCCAAAAATACGTATTTCAGAATCCCAAAGTACTCTCATAACAATTTTTATAGAGGGAGTTTTGCTACGGGCATATAATTTGAAGTACCATTATATACCACTATAAACTATATATCACGAACTACCACTATAAAAATTGTTGCTGAAGTACGGCAGGATTCTGAAACTTGGATATTTGGCTAGGGCACATACTAGTTCCTAAGTGAAGTCTTGACCCGACTACGGTAGGTCCCATAGTTTTAGAGCTATGGACCTTAAAAATTCATTTTTTCATATTTCCGGCAGCCTATACTTTTGTGCATTTGTGCACCCAGGTTGATCTATACTTTTTGTCTTATCTTGGTATCAGGAATCACCTCCCAAACGTTGTCGTTGTTGTTTTGAGACACACTGTATTTCTACATCTATTAATATCTATTTACAGATTATTGTAAGTATCGTTTTAGATAAAATATTAGTCCCTTTCAAAAATATGACCATATGTTATAATTTTGAAGAAATGTGTATTCGCCTTTGTCTACAATTTTTTTAAAGTAAGAGAGAAATATAAAAAATATTGAAACTTAAAAATTGTAGTAGAGTACACAGTAAATGATTCAAAATAAAGTGACCAATGTCTTCAGAATATGATTTATCATTACATAATCGTCTACGCGTTAATTATTACGTTATAATCTGAACGACCAAATTATGGAGTGGTAAACAATATCTAAAATAAATTTTCTACCTTGATTCATAATGTTCCCAAAGTACTAAATCACTACCGTCTACTAATTCTAGTATTATTCTATTATTTTTCCGTAGTTTAAACTCTATAAAGAAAAAGAAAGAAGGAAATGTATTGAGACTTTGTTTTAATAGAGATTTATTTACTATGCACGTTTTATAATTGTCTAAATGTACATTTGGCGAGAGTGTTAAATGTTCAGAGGGGAGAGTTTCAAGAAAAAGGCACTTTATTGATTTTTTGGACTTAATTCAATTTTGCATTGTACTTTCGCAGTTTCTCATTGCATGTAAACTTTTCTCTATTTTGAAAACTTTTTCGCACACAGAGAGAAGGAACGAGCCGAGGAACAAGTAGATCAAGTAACTCCTGCTGCTCCGTCAAAACCAGCTCCTCAAAAACCATCTCAGCGAGTCACCACACAAATCGAAATTGACTCTCAGCGAGTGAAACCAGTTCCTCCGGAGCCATCAGAATCTGCTATTCATGCACGTGAAGTTCATGTGGCCAAACAAAAGCAGACTCAGAAAGAGGTAAGTGCATTTCGATAATTACAATTGATGAAAGCAAGATTTCACATTTCACATTAAGCAATGAGACTTACAATGTAAGCGAATGTGAGATTCAGTGAAACATCTAGTAAGACAATTCTAACTAAGATCTACCAATGACATGTTAGTACTTGTTACGATTAATTATTATAATTGTCAAAAACTCGTATTGTAAATGAAGCCCAATTTCAATAATTTCCAAGATAATAGGTGGTAACCTCTTTTAGTGAGTCTTGGAATTACGTCAGCAATTGACATTCAAGACTAGTTGCGAGAGTGGTTGATGACGTAATACCACTGCCCATCTTTCTGCTACCCAAGCGTTGCTCGGGCCACGCTCTTGGAACCGGTAAGAGTGTAGTTGATAGAAAATTGAATGTAGTAAGGATATGGGACCATTGGAGTTTGTTTCCTTTTCATAATGGGATCCCTTTATAAATTAACTTTTCGTTGAAGTGGGTCTGGCTATTAAAGGCAGAAATAAGGCAAATGGATGAAGATACTTATTTTGTGAAATAGGTTAAAAGGAATGAAAGGTGTCCGTAAGTAACTCTGGGAATTTTGGAAGGGGTCTGTTTAACTGTCATTGTGATCTTTAATTATTTTTAAAAAAAAATCTAAAGTAAATTTTGCCAATTAGTTTTCGAGAACGTTAAAAGTGTGGCAAATTAATGAAGAATTTAACTACCCGAACCTGTTTTGGATTAATTTTTATTTAAAATTGATAGATATTCCTTGTTATTAATAATCTCACCCTTGTTGACGGAATGTGATTCTTTTATACTTTCGTTCTCCCTTGGAAATTAAAACCAGAAGGAAAAACGAAAGAGAAAATTACCTTGCTTAGTTTTAGGAATGTACCTTTAAATTGGAAACTTCAAATGGTGGTTTCATAGCTAAACACGTAATGTTAAATGACTTGTGAAAAAAAAAAAAAATCTTTTGAAAATTTGTTCAACAGCAAGGTTCTGAGTATATTTTTATTCGTTCTTTATTATACAAAGTATTTTAGATCCTTGACTACAGTTTGCTATAATTTCGCCTATAATTTTGTCTAGAAAACTTGGTTTGCTAAATTGAATATATATATATATATATATATATATATATAATTTAAACAGAGTATCTATTGCTGCTACACACGCTGTATGAAGGTAAATTTGTATTACAGTGGTTCTTGTCAAGTGTTCCTTCTTCTTTTACAAGTTTTTGTAAAGGCGAAAGGAAAATAGGCGTACCGTTTGGTATAGGTTTGCAGGTCATATTGAATAATATATGTTACGGTTACACACAACGTATTATAATTGAAATATGAGATCGAAGTAGTAATTTCAACTCGTTGATAAGTATTTTTTCGTTCGTCATTCGATTTTTTCGAATCACATTTTGTTGCAATGGAAACTTGAGTTATTTTATTAGTATTACCGGCCAACATGGCGATTTCGCGGATATATCGCTTTATGCAGTGCATTTCGGTGTTATTTTAAAAAAAAATACCAAACTCGAGTTATTTCGCAATTTTAAAATACCATAAACGGCCTTGTATCATATATTTAGGTATATCTATATATTTTACTTCGCCTTTTTCAAGTTTTCGATGTTATCGTTAAAATGAAAACTTCACGTCCCTAATTATAGCAGTTATTTAATGAGAATAAGGCATAGGAATGAAATGAATATGCATTGTACTTCTCAAGAGCAAGCACCGAGATCGACTTCCGTTGATCTCAAAGGACATCAATAAGACTAGTTGCAAGGAGTAATGTGAATTCGATTCCAGAATTTTACGACCGCAGAACCAGACACGCAGTTTTTCCGATACCATCCTGAGAAAATAAGACTTCATGTTGTTCGTTTTTGCCGACTATAAGATGGACGTCGAACACCGAGGAAGACATCAATCTTAAAATTCAAAAGACATTTGTTTGATGCCTCAAAGCTTCAGTCTGTGTTTTGGTGATAATATCGCTCTAATAACAGGACAAATTCCATCTACACTGTCAAGATGCGGACTACTACATGAGTATGATAGTGATTGATACAATAACTATTAGAAACTCTGCTTACGTTCCTCTAATGAAATGTATTGGTATTGAACCTCTGTTTACCTTAGAATAAGAATTTTCCATTCAAGGATTTTGTTAAAGACCTTTTAAATGAATATTACCCCAACTTGGAATTTATCCTACTCAAACTTTGGATAGAACTGCTTTTTTCCTAAACTTATGTTTTGCATTAAGTTATTTGGAAAACTTGTATTTATTTATATCCGAATTATAAAATTGAAGACACCGCTTTTAGTCACATCAGACAGTGCTAATATGATGGATTCGTGTCTACTCAAATTCGTAGGACACGAAAATGAGTAGGAGCACAATATATCTTATGAATTCAACCGAATTTATTTGATCTTTACCAAAATTGGGCAGGCCTTTGGTTCCCGAGTTATGGGCCATCGAAGTTGGAGGTTGGATTTAATCCAATTTTTGCTAAAACAAAATATATTTGCTATTCGAATCAAAAATACATGGAACAAACCTGTTATTAAATGTTAATTTTGAAGTACAGTATAAGAAAATAAATGACGAGACAGTTGTTGGAACTGTGGTGTGTATTTCTAATGAAAATTTGCACGATGAAGTACACATTATTTCCGCAAGAAGAAAACGTACTAGTATATTCAAGTTATTGTATTTTCGTGCTACTTATCCCTATCATCGTTAACAGAACTTGCCAATACTTTGCAGAAAGAATGTATAAGATAGGGCCGTTATGAATTCATTCTGAAGAAACTGCAAGCTGTTCTGCAAGCCAAAGATTGTTCCACGCCGTATTAGACAAGGCAGGGTGCCTCTAGTCGGCTGTTTCCATATTTATACACATTTGCTGTAATTTTTAAGTATAACTTTCGGAAAATTTCTTTCCATTTAACAATTGTATACTCATGGAATTTTTTGCTACCTAACTTTGTAAACATCACGTTTAGTCGCTAATTTGAATTTGTGGACGAAATCTACATCACTCTTTGCGATAACTAAAGAGCGTCTATTGCTTAAATACTTGTTGTCCAATAAAAGTGTTCTCTATGCCCATGTTTGAAATAAGTGCTTCTGTTTTTATTGAGGTTTAATAGGGACATTAGTTCTATATTTTTTATGCATGTATGTATTTTTTAAATATCTGTTTTTTTTTAAATTCGTGTCTCAGCGAGGTTACACCACTCAAAAATGCTTCTTCTTGATTTGCCTGAAATTTCTAATATTATTTTTAAGTCACATTTTATTGAAAAGCTAGAATACAAGATTTTTAAAAGGGAGTTAGAATTATAACCGACTGTATAAGCATTCTCTAAAACACAAAAATTATGAACGGATACAGTATTTTTATCTATGTTTATAGCCTTTCTGTTGACAAAGTGCAACATTTTGTCGAGGCAATCTATTCCATAAAACTATTTGTATGTATTTGTATATAGATGTTTCTTAAATTAAATGGAAATATAATTCATTGCTTCTAATATTACTTCTTTATAGGTTCTAGGCGATGTCGAAATTACAAGGAAAATTACTGCAACGGAAACCACCGAAATGGAACATAAAGCAAAGACACAGGAGCGAGTGGTGCAAGGTCAAGTGGTAAGATTTGTCCTTTGTTGAACTTCTCTCTCTATTTTTGTTACTTATATACTTTTATGTTGAGTTAAATTATATGCCAAAAGAAATGAGAAATGAGTTTCTAAATTAAAACTTTTTGTTGTTAAGTAGAACTGACAACTTCCTATCTTGTTAAGTGTCAGCACATTAATTAAGATAAATCCTTTGTCAGTAGTGAATTAAATTTCATATTTCATTATTTTAACTCAAATACCTATAAGTTTCAATATGTGAATGTATCTTAAGCAGTTTTTGTGAATCAAACATTTAACAGATTTTTATAAATATAATAAATACAACAAAGAAATCCTCTGTCGGATAACAGAGTCTTAGATTTAAAACACGAGGATTTTAACATTCTTTAAAAGATGAATGTGAAAAATTGTATACTTTAAAACTTATTTTAATTAACAAACTCGAGTTTAACGAAAGATCAAACAAAATCTAGCAAAGTAGATATCTATTAAAAGTTAACATGGTGTGAGTTCCAAAGCAATCTTCAATATTCCAAAGATATCTTCAAAGTTGTAGGGTGTTTGAGTAAGTGGTTTAACCTTTTTTTTTTTTTTTTTTTTTAAAGAGAGGCGGAGAACTTTATCTTGAAAGAAAACACAGAAAAACATTTTTAATATCCATGAAATTAGCTTTATGTGACATATCATTTGATGGCATTAATGTCTAAATATGATTTCGGGCATGTTGCTACTGCGACTGGCGCGTACATGGCGTAATCTGGAGGTCCAATTTTCACACACTCTTCGTAGTAAATCAGGCTGTATTTCGGCAACAACACGTGGAATATTGACTTCCAAGTGCTCAATTGTTTCTGGTTTCTCGGCGTAGACATGCTACTTTACATATCCCCAGAGAAAATAATCTAGTGGCGTCAAATCGCACGAACGAGCTGGCCACGATTATGAGCACTGTAAAATGCACGTAATGCCCGATGAGTTTGTGGAATTGAACCATGGTTTTCAAAATAAATTTGCAAACGTTGCTCCGGCATGAGTTTATTCATGATGAATTGCCAAACCAAAGTAACCTCAAAAGAACCGAGAACTGTAACATCAGCTGTCACAGAAAACAGTGTTGCCAGTTTAAAGTTCTCCGCCTGTAAAAAACATCGTTTATTGAAGAACTGAAAAATGTTCACAAGTGATGTCTCTTAACAATCCATTGGTTTAAAGCTGATTTTTTGCAATATTCTAATAGTGTCTAGTCATTATACTGTTCGCAAGGCAGACGAACCTTTGAATATGATGCTAGAATGTAATATAAATTATCAATTGCAAATTTTAATTATCAAATCTCCAAAACTTAATTTCAGAAACCAGCTAATCCACCCCGATTTACGAAGAAGATTCAACCATGTAGAGTTTTTGAACAGGAGTCTGCCAGATTTGAGGTAGAGTTCGACGGCGATCCACTTCCAACCATAAAATGGTATCGCGAAAACTTCCCCATTCAGAACTCAGCTGACTTCCAGATTCATACATTCAGCACAAAATCAGTTCTTATAATCAGACAAGTGTTTATGGAAGACTCTGGCATCTTTGCTGTCGTTGCTGAAAACCGTGGTGGCACCGCAAAATGTAGTGCAAATCTGGTAGTTGAAGAGAGACGAACTGGACGCGGTGGTATTATCCCACCAAGCTTCCTTACCACGATCCAGAGTATTACAGTGAATGCTGGTCAACTGGCAAGATTCGATGCACGAGTAACGGGAACAAAACCCATCGATGTATATTGGCTCAAGGTAATTTTCTAATAGCTTATAAGTTTGTATCACTTTCGTGTAGACAGTCTGTGAATTTGTCATGTCCAGCTGTTTCTACACAATGTCATTTGTAAAGATGTGTAACTTTTCAAAATTGTCTGAACTTCTTAAAAATTCCATATATCGTTAGAAGAAGCAAAGCAAGAGAGAAATCTATATACATAAAATAATATATATACATGGATAGTCTTGCTATAAAATAATATATCCACTAACTTATCCACTAATTCAGTCAATTAACAAATCTCCGGGACTATTATGTGTAGACCTTTGAAATTTTGTATAAATATTGCCCTTGGGTCGAAGCCTGCAAATAAGAGTTTTTTTTTTTTTTTTTATTATTAATGCAGCCCGTAAAGAAGGATAACAGAACTTGAATGTTTTTGTTGTTTTTGTTGTTGTTGTTTGCCAGATTTCCGAAATTATTGGGCATACAACCTTGAAATTTTGTACAAATGTTCTCCCTGCAGCTTAAGCTGTAGATAAAATTGATTTTTTTTTTAATGCAATGGATGTTTTTAATTAATGCAACCTCTAATGTAAATCACCAGACCTCTGTAACTATTAGCGGTAGAATTCGAAATTTTGTACAAATGTTCTTCTTGCAGTTTAAACTATAGATTAGATCAGTTTCTTTGAAATGAGACCCCTGAGAAGAAAAAAGTGGGATGAGTGATTTTTTGCCATTCGCTATTAGGCGTACAACCATGACATTTTGTATAAATGGTCTCCTTGCAATTTAAGCTTTCGATAAGATGTAATTTTTTGAGGTGTGGCCCCTAAAGGGGGATAAAGTTTTTTTCTTTTTTCCCCTTGTTCGTCACATTTCCGAAACTATTAAGTGTACAATCTTGAAATTTTGTATAAATGTTTTCATTGCACTCTAGCCCGTAGATAATACTTTTTTTTTTTTTTTTTTTTTTAATGTGGACTATAAGATGGGATAAGGGGGCTTGAATATTTTTTGCCGTTGAATTAATGTTGAATCTATAATTTTCGGGATCGCTAAACTGATTAGTGACAGTTCTGATGACAGTTAAGCTCAAGTTTCGTCGAGGAGGTAAGAGATCTCTAGAACCTCTTAGAAAGGGGTGTTGGTAGAAAGATGGGTGACATGTAAAAATAATCGAAAACATCAGATATTAGTGTCGAATCCATAGTTTTCGGTATCGCTGAGATGAATAGTGACATTCATAATGTTGTCTAAGTGCAAATTCAGCTCCCATTGGCATGCTCGGTGAGAAGGGTTGAAAATAAAATGCCCAAAATGATCAAACTTAGTGTAGAATCCATAGTTTTTTAGGGTAAGGAAATCGGCTGATCCGTTTGAAATAACTTCTGGAACATACCTATTATCAACCTCGAGTTTTTGTCATGCCAAAGGTCGCGTTCTAGAATGTTCCAAAATTTATGGAAAAATAGAATATCCTTTGATTTTTTATCAATATATTTTCATTGAAATGGATATCTTAAAAAAGAAAGGGACGCAAATATTTGTAATAACCTATTATCTCCATGCAAAGAACGGGCATTTCAGCTCGCAATAACGTTAAGTGAGTGCATGAATAACGCAAAGGAAACATGAATAGGATGTTAAACTAAAAAGAAAAACAATCGTTTTTATTATTTTTTTTTTAAATATAACCATGTAGAGCGTATTCCAGGCAGCCGAGTTTACGAGATCTCCGTTAACGATCATCTGTTAGTCTGTCGTAACTGTGCCCATTTCTTACTGATTTAAGTGCTTTGTTGAGAGCAAATGCAAGCTACATAATCTCGTGTAATAGCTTTTCGTAGATTAAAAAGGGCAGTGACGTAACTAAAGGGGGGAACGGGACTTGTGCCCCGGGCACCGGATTGGGGGCGCAAAACTGGACAAATATTTTTTGTTATTATAAGGCAAGGAAAGGAGTTTTAGCAAACTAAAGACCATAAAAAAAATACCTTAGAAACTTAACAGGACTTCAACGACTCACCAACCTTAGGATCATCCATAGAGCATAAGTTAGTTTTAAAGCTATCTTTTGAGGACATTGTAAAAACCTTTGCAGCCAAAAGAGACCGCAAAGTTAAATTTTAGTTCTAGCTTTTTGTGTTTTCATTTAACTTATACCGATTTAAGAGATTTGCAAAATGTCCGAATATAATACTCGAGACAATAGCTTGACTGTTTGTCATAATTAAATATTCTATTAAAAAGAAACAAACTGACTGTTGGTACATTCTACACATATTTACATCCCGATATAATTCCAAAAACATTGTCATTTGTACTTATTATCATAAGACTTATCGAATATGTCAAGCCTTCTACTCTCAGATTATTTGCAATCAAATCCTAATTAGTTTGGTGTTTTATCTTGTACTAAAAATTAAACTATGTATTGCAATTTTGAAATGAAGCTTTACCACTTGAATAAAAAGTGGAATAGGAGAATTACTGTCTGATGCCAATATCAGGTGTAGTCGGGGAGCGTTTTGGAAGGGGGCGCTAAGGTGAATTCTGGCCCCGGGAGACAACTAGCCTAGTTGTGTCGCTGAGAATGAGCTTATGGAATGCTGTGAAAACCTAATTTATACAAGGACTTCCATTGTGAAAATGAATATACCAATTGATTAATAGAAAAATTTACATCAAGCTTTTCAGTCATCTTGTTGAGTGAGCTTAGAAGTTGTAGAAGTTTCTTTTGTTGTTACTTGTTAAATTTGCTATTGCTTCACATGTGTAAATACTAGTGGAAATTAGCTAATTTTGTTGTCTATATTTCTAGAATGGAAAGAAGATAACGGCAGACATAAGATACAAAACTTTAGAAGAAGACAACACCTATACATTATTAATTTTGGAGGCACTACAAGAGGATACAGCAAAATATGAGTGTGTTGCAATCAATAGTGCTGGAGAAGCTCGATGTGACGCCGAGTGTTTTGTTCAAACTCCTTCCACTCCAGCGCAGTCCGCGAAACCACAAGCAACTGCAGCAGCAACAGCAGCTGACCAAGCACCGACAATCGTAGAACCACTGAAGGACCAATCTGTAAAGGAAGGCCAGTCAGCAGCATTTAGATGTAAAATTGCTGCTAAGCCAGGTAATATCCTATTACATACTTCTTTTCATGTACAGAATGTCGCAAAAAAGTGACACAATATTTTGGGAACAGATTCCTGACATCAAAATAAGAAAAAAAGTTAATATGGACCTGTGCTCAAAATCGGATAGTTTTGGAGTTATAGGATGCCGAAAACGTGAAACAAGTAAACTTAAAAAGTTCATAGCTCCACTACTATAGAATCTATCGCAGTTGGGTCAAGACATCACTGAGGAACTAGTATGTAAACTATCCAAATATCCATCTTTTAGAACCACCGGTAGTTGCACAATCATTTTTAGAGAAAGTATTTGAGAGTACTTGATCACTCTTCTGCTATCTCTCTAAAAATTGGTGTGCAAATACTGGATGATTTTTAAGCATGGATATTTGGATAGTTCACATGCCAGTTCCTCACTGATGTTTTGATCCGACTAGGTCCCATAGTAGTGAAGCTATGAACTTCACTTGTTTCACGTTTTCGGCACCCTATAACTCCGAAACTATCCACTTTTGAGCACAGGTCCATATGAACTTTTTTTTCTTATTTTGATGTGAAGAATCACTGACAATTTTCTGTAACACACTGTATGTACTTTCATATGACTACTTGGCTCTTAGTCATATGAAGTTAGTAACAAAAGAATATTTAAAAGAATAATGATAATTTTTTAGCTTTACATTCCGAGTTAAACAGCATTGTGCAGTTAAAAATGTAAAGTCAGCAATCTTCTTTGTTACTCATGTTACCCTTATATTTAACTTGCGATCTGACATTTCGAAGTGGTTTCTGTTACTTATGTAAAAGTAGCTACAAGAGTGTTTTAAAGTTAGTTTATCTCACATGAACCATTTATTTTCATTGATAAAACATGCTAATTTCAGAAAATAAAACTATCCGAGATAGAAAGAGGTGCCATCTCCAAACAATGCACCTGCACCTAAGAAATTTATAGATGGAATATTGTAATCTTCACGGTTTTGGAGCATACACTTCTATCTCATAGAGCGAATGCGTGAAACTTCATTTCGCAATATTTTCAACAGACGAATATATTGTTGAAACTCATTAAGTAATAGAATGGATAGCACAGTCTCCTTAGGTACCGATGTTTTCGTGAAAATAAAATTATTTTTTCTGGAACCTGTGGCATGATCCTATCCAACTTTCTTGAAGGCTAAATAGTGCAGTGGGGAAGAGCGTATTCTATGCTGCTAGGATGATGTTGCAACTGCGAGCTGTACTGAATTCAAGTCTCAATATGATTCGGAGCCCACGTAGATCACATCCTTCTTAACTTTGGTTTGCACAAAGACATAAAATAAATTCAATCCATAAAAATATTTTTTGACCCAATGAATTTGATGACGAGTTAAAACACGGACTTCAACGTTTGTGGGGGCACAGTGGATCAAGTGGTAGACAGCTTACCTCTGGTGTGTGAGATCCCTGGTTCAATTCCTGACCAAGTAAATTCGTGGTGGACAACATCGTGTCCGTGGGTTTTCTCGGGTTACCCTCGCTTCCTCCCACTTTACCATTCCACCAATTCTTCCATCATCATTCACTTGCCTAAATCATGGTATCCATTTGCCTAACGGCAATAATCATGGGACATTAAAGTGAAATTTTCATTTCATTTTCAACACGTGTCTCGGTATTTTTTCTGACATTCAGAGAGATTCGAAACGTTCGTACCAAAATTCAGAAGAGATTCCTGACGCCAAATGAAACGATGAAGTTCTAATAAATGAATCAATAAACATTTCGCTTAAGGGCAGAGGCATGGTAACTAGTCGGCAGCAATTTCGGCCGTGGTTTTCTCCTCTGCTCTAGTGGCGATCGCGTACATAAGTCTTTGGTACACGAGATCACAGGTTGATTCCCTATGTGTGAGTGTTGAAATTTAAACGTTTTACGATGATTCGGATTCCACCTTAACCTGTAAGTCCACATTTCACATAGCCTAGGTACTGGAAAGAGACGCTCAACTTCAACAAAATAGGACAATTTTGACAGCGATAGCCTGAAAGCAAATAGATATGCCGGTAACAATTAAACGAGAACGATGCGCTAAAATAAGTGCTTATTGATATTTGATTGTTGGATTGGGATTTAGAATCTCTTTCAGTATCAAGACTATATGAGAGTTTAATGTGGAATCCGAACTACAGCAATACGTTCAAATTTCATGCTTTCTCACAAAGAATCGAACCCTGAACTCCGTGTACCAAAGGGGCCGCGGTGGCTCAGTGGTAAGGCGTTCATTGCTGGTAAGCGGGGACCCTGATTCGATCCCAGCTCGCGCCAAATGAACTTTGTGATGAACAAAGACCGTGTGTGTGTGGGAGGGGGGGGGGTTCTCGGTATTCTCCCGTTTCTTCCCACTTTATTCATTCCACCATTGCATTCATTTCTCATTATCACCATCTCGTTTAGCGTAGCCAGGATAATCATTGGATGTAAAAGAAAGACTTTTTTCCGTTTACTAAAGGCTCTGGCCTTAGCCACTAGAGAAGTGATTTAGAGGTGTGTGTGTGTGTGTGTACATTACTTTGGGGGCTTCATGCTCCCAACTTGGGACAAACGAGAAACACTGGCAATAGAAGGTCATATGTAGGTACATGTGTCTATTGGTGTTAATAATTTGCTTATCTTTATTAATTTGTACTTCTTGACTTTATTTCAGCTGCGCAAATAAAGTGGCAGAAGGGAGATCGAGTTATTAAACCATCAAAATACTTCCAAATGTCAAAGGATGGTGATGTGTATACTCTTCGTATATCAGAGGCTTTCCCTGAAGATGAAGGCCAATATAAATGTGTTGCATCCAATCCTGCTGGCCAAGTAACGCTTTCTGCTAATCTTCACGTATTAGGTAAGTTTATTTTTCCTATTACGAATATATACAGAGAGTTTCTAAACATCAGAAACATTTGAAAGTTTTTTTTTTTCCTTTTTAACCCCAAGATAAGACAAGAAGTAGAGACCAATTCGGGTGTAGAAATGCTTTCTTTGGTGCTATGTCCGACATCAGGAAATTTGTCGAAATGCAAAAACAACCATAATTGAACAATTAAATGTTAGATCAAAGTCGGATAAAATATCAATAATGGATCATGGATATGTTAAAATATCAATAATATTTTCGACAAAGCGGACACTTTCAAATATCTAGGACGAACATTTACAGACCAAAGCTATATCTACGAAGGAAATAAATGTCGACTGAAAGCAGGGAATTTGTGCTATTATTCAGCCCAAATGTATTTGTCTTCGCGAATACATTCGAGGTACTCACAGCATGAGGCTATAATTTATTCTACAGAAACACTAGTGTGAATATCTTTTTATTTCTGTTCTCAAGAAGGGAGGCAATCGGTGTAATTGAAGAACTATTTGCCTTAGCGTAGAAATTATCTATATGTGCCTCCATTTTAAATATTTAAGCACATAACATTTCTAATTATTTCTTGTAAATTATTGACCAAAACTGCATGTAATTTTCAGCCATGAGAATGTAGAAATCGTTTAGGTTTTTGATTCTACTTGTTATAGTTTGTTAGATAATTCTTTAGTATCATTTGATTTATACCATTTAAAATTTATTATATAAGAATAGGGTAGAGTTATTTGTTTTCCTACTTTTATAATCATCGTGCATAATGTCATCAAGGTATTTTAGCTATATCTAAATTTCATTAAAGGAGAATCACTGTGAATTGAATAACAGCCTGTGTTGGTCACAAGCATTTTACAGTGATTTGAAATTAGTATAACTGTTTGTGTATTTTAGTAACTTTATCATAGGTTACGTAATTGTGCCCTTTCTAAATGTATATATTCTTTTTATATTATTTAGCACCAGACATACAAGAAGTGCCACCTACAGTATCACCTCTCGCTGACGTGACTGTTCCTGAAGGCAATCCAGCACAATTCAGAACAGTAATTGGTGGAAAGCCGACGCCTAGCATTCAGTGGTTCCGAGAAGGTGCTCTGATACCACAATCATCTGACTTTCAGGTAAATATCTTCAATATTCGCTACACCAATGTGTCTTACCTCTCAAATTTTTTCACCAACACTTTGAATCTCCTTATCCAGAAATTATTTTTGCATGTTTTCTCCTACTTATGTATGCGAGACATCATGATTGGAATGCTGTAACTTTCTTTTAATTCTCCGACTGCTATTGTGTATTTATTACACACTAATTGAACCTGCGCTCTCTACACAGAGCAGCATTTACATATAAGCATGCATCTCTTTGTCATTCCTCACAATATCTGTACATGTCCCTTTACAGACACGAGCGAAAGACGCCTTGATAAAAATCGGCAAGGGGTACCATAAAAGAGATTTTTTTTCCGATTATTTTTACAAAAACTAGATTTGAACCTAGTTCTGGTTGGCGTTTCTAATTCATATATGATCAGTTCTTTCTTTCTTCTTGCATGCAGTATGTAATAAATAAATACATTACACACGCTATTAATTATGTCAATGATATATGGTGTTCATTGGGCAAAACACCCCAAACATCAAAGATTCATCTTAGACTGGAGAAATGGTTATCCTTCGTTTTTTCATTTGGCCATGAAAAAAAAAAAAAAAAAAACACCGGTGAGATATACTAACCCCGTATACAAATATCTGGTGTTGGAATCTATAATTCGCAGGATATGATGCTTTATTGTTTTAAAATTTCAACACTTTCAGTCTACTCCTAAAAGATGTAATAAAGAAATAACGGTCATTTTTTTTTTAAATATTAAATTAAAACTGAACAATCTACACAAAATTTGAAGTTGAGCAGGGAAAACTGTTTTCTAGCACTTGTGGTATTCGAGGTCTCATTGTCGAAAGACTTGGACACAAACATAGAAATGTTTCTTGACCACAAACATATAAACCTAGCATTTTATATATTATTACACATAAGTGAAACGAGTGACATGTCACGTTGACTTTGAAAGAGACTCTCTTAATGTTTTTGATTCCGTCTAAATAATTAGTCTGAACCACATACAATCATCACAGATCATTTGGGTTGGGTATTGCTTTTGTTTGTTTATTTTTAGCTGTTTTCTAATTTTGTAAAATGTTAGTTTATCTTTCTATGACACATTGATTTGCAGTTTAATGTGAGATTTGCACTACAATACTCTAACCGGAAATTGAATAAGAGTCTCTCACACTAAATGTGAGATTGGTAACGTTTTGAATAGTTTGAAAAGTGGAGCTGAATCGATATTAAGGCTAGGTCTTAATATCGATTCAGTTTGATATTAAGACAACTTGTTAGGTCTTAGATTATCATATAATAAGGGCTGAAAATATGCAGAACTTATAGAAAAAAGAATCGTGTTTATGAGTTCATGCTTAGTTGGATTGAGTAATCGAAAGTATGTAGAACGTAGTGCTTCTTTCCTTCTGATTTGTGATAGAGTTCTTAACTAATATCTTGTGACTAATTTTCTTATGTATTTGTCATTTATTTGTTTCAACTATATATGTATTCTCAATAAAAGTCGTGGCATGACTAATTAGAATACGAAGGGCGCAGGAGAACATGATAACTCAATTTTTTTACAAATTTCGGTTTAGTAATGATTTATAACCGTATTATCTGTGGTTATTATGATATGGTTATTGTAGTTAGAACCGAAGAAGGACTATAGGAGATGATTGACAAAATAGTTGACACTGGAAAACTATGTGGAATGGAAATCAATATCGAAAAATCGAAAGTCATGAGAATATCCCGTGCAAAACGTACCCTTAAGGGGCAGAGAAAAACAAAGAGAACTTGAAGAGGTCGAGAATTTCAAATATCTGGGAAGTACTTTGACGAAAGATGCTTACTGAACCAAAGAGATCAGGTCAAGAATTGCCATAGACAAAGAAGCATTCAACAAGAAAAGATCACGCTTAACTAGCAAGCTGAATATTGAACTAAGGAAGAAGTCAGTCATGTGCTACATGTGGAGTATTGGAATATATGGTTCAGAGACTTGGACATTACGGAAGTTAGAGAAGAAATGTTCAGAAAGCTTCGAAATGTGATGTTGGAGGAACATGGAGAAGATAAAATGGACAGAAAGAGTAACAAACGAAGATGTTTTAAAACGGACAGGGGAGAGGAGGACGCTTCCAGCCACCATCCTTCGTAGAAAGGCCAATTGGATTGTACACATCTTACAAAGAAATTGTCTTCTTCATACCGCCATAGAAGGAAAGATGGAAGGAAAACGAGGAGTAGGAAGCAAAAGAACACAACTGATCGATGATTTGAAAATAAAAGAAAATATTGGAAGTTAAAAGAGGAAGCTGAAGATTGAGAAACGTGGAAGAAACATTTCCAGATCCAAACCGAAAATTAAAATTTAAAAGTAAAAGCAGAATACTTAATAATAATAATAATAATAATAATAATAATAATAATAATAATAATAATAATAATAATAATAATAATAATAATAGTAATAACGATTTATGTTAATAGAATTAGAACCTAAATGATTATGAAATATTAAAGGAAACAGTATGTGATAATTCTGGGGATATTTAACAAGGAAAAGTTTGCCTTCAGGGGATTAACTTGGCAAGTGCCGACTTTGCTTTGCCTCGCCTGTAAAATTTCTGAAGTGCTGGTTATCAAGTTCTTCTCCCAAGTCCTTCATGTCTATTTTATTAATCATGTTTGTTTAAATTATATATAGTTTTCCTGAGTACAGTCCATTATATACAACTTGTCCTTTCTGACAGTTGCTTTTCTCTGTGTTTTCCTTCCTGTACGTGGTCATAACAATCAGGCAAGAAGAACTGTTTTTATGGCAACATTACTTTCAGCCAATTATAGTGGTTCATTCCTCTCGCTCTGCAGTGGTAAACAGTCCACTCTTTCCGCACGTTGCCAATTTGAATACAAACAAATACATATTGTTTTAATCGAATGCCAACTTCAGTAGTGGACCTGCTAGTTATTGAGAGAATTCTTTTAGTTATCTTTTGTGTCATTTAATTTTATAAAACTGAGGTTTAGTTGCAGTGAATAATTTCGTGTTTCAATACCCGACACAAAAACTGGCAACACAGCAGTGAGCACCACAAGCTGTCAGAAAGGACAAGTAGTATCAATTATAGTATAAATATTCCGTATTATTTAAAAAGCAACAGTTTTACAGAGGTGCCGCAAATTTAATGAAAGAAAACAAGAAATTGTATATTTTACTGTCTGTTAAACGTAATTACAGAATCCTACATTTTGGTAGATTTTTGTTATCATCTTAAATTGACCCACCCATGCGTGCTTCTTTTTTTAATGTTTTGAAAATAACTCAGGAGACACTAGGTTCTATATATAAAGTTGGTTTCATTACTTTGTTCTCTCTTGATTTCTGTATGTAATTCCTATTTGGTTTAAAGATCAAAGAGCTCAAGATGTCTAACTTCTATTACTACCTCAAACAATTATGTTTTTCTTTTGCTATTTTTTGGTAATATTCTGTGAGTTTCTCAGCCTTGGCTACTGATTATTTCTGTATCAATAACCGTGAATTATCTAGCGTATTCTGACAGAAGTGTGAAAGTTTGAATCGAAACTTCCTATGACATTGCGCAGAAAGACTAATTGCTATAAGGCAAAGCATAAATAATACTGAATATTTAAGAAGCTCCAGCATGTCATTCAGGCTTGGCAAATATAATGTCTTGCAAAAGTTAAAGGAATTCCTGAGAAGTAAAAGTTAACGTTGTATTCTTAAACATGTACAAGTAAACTTAGTGACAGTGTTTAAATAATAAGAATAAATAAGTGTTTCGTGTCGTGTAAAAATTGTAAACTTTGATTCTTTATTGTATTTCTAGTTTAAGGCAACACTTACCATCATATATTTTACCATTTTACTTTCACTTATCTTAACTTAAGATGATTCCATGTTTAAGAATTTTCCATCGACCCCTTCGTCTTCATCGCATTTACTTACATACATTAATTACGATTTTCTCATGTCATTCTTTTCATTCACCTTGTCTTCTACAAAAGAAAAAGAGGAAAACAGTATTTTTTGTTAATAAACCGAGATGAAACGAACTCAGGAACTCCCGGCATACAAAGCTGTGGAATACAGCGTCTGTTGCGTAGCCAAGCCTCTTTCTGTCCGAGCTCGGCCATCAAATATAACAATCTTCATTTATTTCTTAGACAATGTGTTATTTTACCACCAAATTTCGTTCAGATCCGACCAATAGTTACCGAGAAATAAAGTATCACATACAAGGCGAGTTGAGCCGAGCTGAGCCCAGCCATCAAATATAGTGATCTTTATTACTTGCCTGACAAATTTGGTTCAGACTGTACCGGTGTTTACCGAGAAATAAAGTATTACACAAGTCCAGTCGAGCCTGTCCCTGGATAAGCTCGGATACCAGGAATAGCAACTGTTATTCCCTGGAAGATGGGCTACTTGCCCATCAAATTTCGTTCAGATCTAGCCAACAGTTACCGAGAAATAAAGTGCAACTCACACATACATACACCTGGAGTGGAATTATAAGCTCCCGTATGGTTACGCCGAGAGAATAAAAAAACTTGATAAATAAACGTATTGTAATATGTTGTATATACTAAAAGAAATGGGCTCATTCGATGGACTTTAATATGTGAAAAAGTATTTTTAAGTATATTGAAATAAAAAAGTAATATAAATAAAATATACAAATATGAGTCCATCAAAAGCTAAATTTGTCTTTCTTTGAGTTGTGAACGTTTCTACAATCATACGAACAATGACAAGATAACACGCGCCAAACACTTCTTAAGATTGCAGATGTTTTTCTTGTTTTCTGCAAATCTCTTTGTGTAGCATTTTTATGGATTACTAGCTCAAATGCCCATTCTTCGCATAGCAAAATAGGTTTGTGGAAAATATTTTAAAAGTCTATTCAAACCCCTTTCCCCTCTTACGATACGTATTTGGATGAGAATGAAGTCGAAAAACTCAGCTTGATCCAAGTGAAAAATATGTACAAGAATATATATTAGATGTCGAGAATGAAACAAAGTCGATATGAAACCGAGAAAAATGTACATTTTTTTCTCTTTGCCTGTTAAAAGTGGAATTTTCGAAATTGTCGAAAGAGCATTTCATTCTTTTTAATTAAGAGCAATTTGTAGAATTTGCTACCTTCCCTTCCTGGAAATAAAATGTCCGAAAACACTGAGGCTTTCCTGTCACTGAGGCTAGTTTATATGCCTGTCACTTGCTTTTAATAAAGAGTTTATGTACCAAGTTTCATTACCCTAACATAAGGGGGTCGTGAGACACTTTTCTGGCATATATTTTAAATGTCCTCTCCCCTTCATAGCATTCGGCTTAGGCTCCTAAATTTGAATACGTAAGATACTTATGAGGATAGCTATAAGTTTTGCAAGGTATTGTGACTACCTGTACGAAACATCCATTATTATGCATATAATGAAATAATTGCTATTGAACATAAGAGTATGTATTGAAACTCAGAGGTTGTGCAAGTTATTACTCAGCTAATGAGATTGTGTGTTTTACTTTTCCAGATGATCCACGAAGGCAATCATGCTGTTTTGTTAATCAAAACCACATATGAGGAGGACTCCGGCGTCTTTACATGTCGAGCAACCAACTCCGCTGGACAAGTCGAGACTTCAGCCAGGCTCATTGTGAAAAGTAAGGAATAAGGGCTTTTTATTTGTAATAGAACTTCGTCGATTCTTATTGTTGTACTGTTTCTATCGTTGTGTATTGTTTCTTCGTATAGAGAATGAAAGAGGAATGTGGGCAGTTAGATATATTCGAGAAAGTTAGTGAGTCTCTTGTTGAATTATTAGGTAAAAAGCTTTTAGTTGCTTGTGGATAATGTGCCAAAGAACTAAACCCATGCTACTCGTATAGTGTTTATATTAATACATTTTGTTAAATATACTGCCTGCTTTCCTTTTTATACGTAGTGTAATATGTGTTAGTTTATTTTCTCTGATAATTACAGTTGTGTTATTATGATTAATTAACTTTCTTATGGGCACAATTTCTGCTGCCTCTACATTAAAAAGAAAAAAAAAGAATAAGAACATTGTTTGTGTGGAAAAAGAATATTTTCCTTTAAAAGAAGACGGTATTTGGTGTTGTGAATATAAAAATGCATAGGAAATATCAAATATTTAATATCATCTGTTACTTGATTGACTAATAGTATGAAAAGCAAATTGTGTCGAGTATTAATTGATATTATGTTATCTAATTTTTATGTACCTTTGACATTTTCCGATAATCTCTAGTCATTCTGAAGAAATTTTACTGTAATTCGTTTTACGTTTTTATACAAAGTTCTATATGCTAGCAATTGAGAAGTGAATGCAGTTGCTAGCTTATTCGTTCAATGCAATAATGTTAATTATATTAGTTGATAAGTAGACGTTAACAGTTAAAAGGAAGTTAATGGCCTTGTGAGTGTGATACATTTTTAACAACATAGGCCTAATTCTTGCACCGAAGACAAGAAGAAAATTGTGCATTTTACAATACTGGCATTTGAAATAAATAAACATTCATTAACAAAATTACAATATATATATGTGACCTTTAAAAAAAATCAAATTGAAAATAAAAGCGAACTGTGACCTAATTGAGAAGAGAAACACTGTTTCATCACCTCTAATAGTGCTCATTTTGCTGTCAAGCAAGGGATAACATTTTATGCTTATTTTAGTTTGATCTTTTTTTTATTTTGAAATTCATATTGTATCATACAAATAGTCCAAAATAAAGGAAAGAGCAGCAATTGAAAACAAATCTGAAGTTGTGAAACATTTCTAGAACCCATCAACAATGTGAACACATTACATGGAAATTGAGGAAACATTGTTTCACACTAAACTTTATTTCCTCTTATTCCATACAAGGTTGTTATAAAATACAATATTTCACTCTTGCATGCATAGTGGTTTCAGATATTGTAATATATACATCATTGAAATATATTCAGCTACTCTAATATCTCCATTTCTCTTAAGACTAAAAAATTAGACATTTTCTAAATTTGAACCTAAATTTGGCGTGTCCTCCTTTTTAGGAGAAAAAAAAATGCAAGGTTGAATAAAAATCAGGTTTTGCAACATTAGTGATTTCATAAGACTGCCGTTACAGGGAGTGGAGGGGAGACAGAAGTGTAAAAACAATCTTCACACTGAAACATTTCGACATAGAGAATTCACATATTTAAATATCCGTTATTATTAAACTATGTAAAATTAGGGTCACCCCTAACCACTAGCTCACTCATCAATTACTTATGAAAAATGTGTTAATCACATATGAATTACTATAGTTAATTTGCAGACTTCTGACAAGTGTATCATTCTATTCACTCCCCAGTAAGTAAGTTATTAGAAACGTTCTTACAACATAATTAACTTGAAGGAATTCCCTCCCTCAAGTCCCTCAGGATTTCGCACCATATTGTTCTTTGTGTTATACTTTCAACTAACTTCTAAGCTTAGCGAACTATAGAAGTTATTGGTTAAGAGTTACTTTAGTTTATATTCAGTATAGTGCGAAGTTTGTCACCAAACTCTTACGCATCGTACACAGGTGTTCAAATGTCACACAGATTCGGTAATTACTGATACATTCTCAAGGAACTCCTGGTTATTCTTAACAATATCGATAGACTCTTTCAGCCATAAGGAGAATGAAATAATATAATTTTACTGCTAATTTTTAGTAAATTATCAGTATATTAGTTAAATTAAGGGGGAGCATAAAAAAGAAAGCATATGAGCAGCACTTATTAAAATGCTGCAATAGTATAAACGTGAAATTTGATTTGTTCTGTCATAGCGAGAGCAGTTTAACAACATTAAGGTAGAACGTAAAAACCTTAATGGAAGACAATATAATTTTTAGAAACAAATTGATCCATAGCTGTTTCAAAGGAGTAGATGGATGTGACTTTTAAGCGTACTATTCTTGTCATGTATTCAAATGCGCTTAAATTTCGACGTTTACAGCTGATGGTGATCTTATGAATTAAAGGATAAGTAAGAAATTAACTGGAGCATAAAAGAAGAAAACTAAATGCACGAATGATTTTGTTTTTAAATAAAAACGTTAATTACTCAGGGTTCCTACTGATCTGGAGAAATTATTTCCCTGACTTCTCCCTGACCTTTGACAGGAAATTCCTTGACTTTCATGACAGGTATCGGATAACGTTGACATTTAAACAAGGAATAAATAACGATGGATATTTATATATAAGAACATTTATTTTATAGAGACAAATAGTAATTAATTGCTCATACATGAATTCCACTTACCACCCATAAAAACCTGAGCAACGTCCCATATAATGGCTGGCTAAGCTGAAATTGGTATACAATTAATGTTAGAAAAATTATATTTTATAAAATTTTCCTGACTTTCCCTGATTTCCAGTCTTTTTCCCTGAGCTTTCCTGACCTGCACTATTTTTCCTGAGTTTTCCCTGGCCTCTCTGACCAGTAGGAACCCTCTTATTGGGAAGGATTAAATTAGGATTTTTAACAAGATTTTAATTTAAGGACTAGATTTTAATGTGAAATGTTAGACTTGGATTGAACATTCCTCGTCTTATTTGTTACCCTATCCAGTCAGTGTATGCTCCCTATGTATATGTAAACGAAACATCATACTAGCAATTACACACTGCTGGTCAATGCTGAGAGGAAGCTGATGCTGAGTTCTGAAATACCTGAAATACCATTTTGAAATCCCTCTAATTTCACCTTATTTCAAAGTTCAACTTGCAGTTCATTGGCCTCTCACTTGTTACTCACTCCACAGCGTAATTTTACTGTTATGCATCCATCGTTCTGCCTTTAGAACAACAAAGGCACAACGCGCTTGTCCATTCTCTTCTGTCTTACGGAGAGAAAATATTGCGGAAACTTCTAAATCCTGAACCTATGGTGGTTTAGAAGATAAGAGACGTAGGGTAAAATTAGGATAAGCCGAAGAATTAGAACCATTATGAATGATTTGCGCGAAGGTAAATACCGAGCCAATGCCAAAATTTAAAAATTAGATATTTCTCAATAATTTTAGCGAAGGTGCAAGAAGAAAATGGTCTCATTAAGATTTGTTATTAATAGACACAAGTTACGAAAATTTGTTGTGGCTTCAAATATCTTCGAGGAAAACTCACTACCCAAAGTTTTGTGGAACGTACTTGTTATATTGTCCAATGAAGTCTCTTTGGCGAATTGGTGTCCTTCTCGGAACTCTCGAGACAGGTCTTGGTCGAATTTTGTTACTCCAGTGCGATGTAAGTCCAGAAGATGGCGATAAACGCTCGTTAATTTCGCTCTGGACAGCGAAATCGAGGGAATAGATTGATTGAAGTCTCCTATTCCATTTCATCAACAGCGAAATGTTTGGTTGTAGATAGAACTTAGCCTGTTATGAAAGTGTACTAAAGCGCTCTTTTCCTTGTGAAATTTTCTTTCCTCCGGCGTGGTGTTCGTCTGACGGATGACTGCAAATGGTCCCAAAATTCAAAGTCCTAATAACGTTTGTCAGTTTGTACGCGTCATTTGATCGTGCGGTTCACATCAAACTGACCTTGAGATAACTTTATAGTTTCTGAGAAGCTGATGCATGCATCGTTTCTCAGCAAACCTTACTTGCTTTCATTTTTTCCTGTTTTCTTTGACTTTGAAACAAATAATAATAATAATAATAATAATAATAATAATAATAATAATAATAATAATAATAATAATAATAAACAATGTCTAACATACATCTGACAAAATGCTTGTGATGTTAGATTTACGGTGTCACTCTGATTCTAACTCTTATGTATCTTTATCGAAATCAAGAGAAAACGTACTTACTTTTACAATAAAAATCCCCAAATTCTTGTTTCCAATATTATGTATCTAAAACTCCTCATTCTGGAAGACTATTCGTTTTCTCCTGTGACTCCAATCTGTATTGTTACTGCTGTGGCATTTTGCAAGTTGTATTCTCTTTGTAGTGTTCACTTTCACAGCTACATGTCTTCTGAGGTAATGGGTTTTTGATTTTGCGTATGTAAACAAACAAGTAGATAAGTGTACACTATAAAAATACGGCCAATTGTTGTAGACAGAAATAAATGTTCATTTCTCTGTTTCTAGGGAAACAATATAAAATTATCCATTGTTGTATTAAATACAAATATTACCGTCTGAAAAAAAAAACATTTTTGAAATTCAAATTTCTTTTTACTGTAATTTAACTAAAATTAAAGTACCGGTAGTTAATTTTTGAAAATCGGCAAGAATTATCAGTCATTAAAGGAAGAAAATAGTTTTGGACACGAGATATGTTAATTTTACTTTCAAATAATTTCGAATCAATTATGATAGTTGAAACCACTCTTCTTAACACAAAATCCGCATCTTTTATGTACTTATCCTCGAAGAGAAGTCTAAAGCTGTATCTAACTATAGTATTAGCAGTGGCGTATTTAGGGGGGCTATCGGCCTCAAGCCTGGAATAAATTTGTTAGTTTTTCGCATTCCACGTACAACAATAATCCTTACCATTTCCAAGAATATCATTGACTTTCCATTTTCTTATGCTCTTTGTTCAGAAATAATACTGTAATTGTCAAATTTCACTCCATGTAAGAACTGCGTTGTTTTCTTTCTTTCGTTCATTCTACTCTTCTGCTCCTTTTTCTTAGTTGTTACTTTCTTTCGTTTCTCCTATACTTTCGACCGTCGTTAGTTTTGATTCAAGTCGGCCGTCGTCAGTAACACCAAAATTAAGAGGAGCTGATAAGCGAAACTGGTGTTCCACACCAACTTGTACGGATATCAACATAACGAGACTTTAGTTATTATAGCAAAGGAATATTTACATCATTTAGTTATAAAGAAAGTTTAATGTTTGAACTAAATAAAATCAAGAGAGGGGAATAAGTAGCCCGGGAAATTAGGTAGGCGAAGGGGATACTTTCTTTTCTTCTATAAATAGAATAAAAGGTTAGACTGTTAAATTTTTGTGTGTATCATATCACATAAGATGTACCAGTCTGCAATTCTTGTCATTAAAACTGCAATTAGTATATTTCAACTTCAACTTGTCTCAACATCTTCTTTCAGGTAAAAACGTACACAGATAAAACTGAATATTTCCATTTTTTTCTAAAATGAAATCAGTGAAGTTGAAATGAGAGTATAAATATTCAACGTTTGTTTGCAGGAGTGTCATTTCAGATTTGGCTGGGAAGGGGGGGGGGTAGATCCTCCACCCACATACGAGTATCACGTTTTTTCCTAGTATATTAGTAGACTATCGATTAAAATATATTTAATTCTCAAATTCAGGTGGGCAATTGCCCCCTGCTTCTCCGTGTTGTGCATAGCCCCCTGAAACAAAATCCTAAATACGCCACTGAGTGTTAGTATAAATCCAAAAATAGTACGAGAAAAATCTTTTAACAATACTGTTACAAAATAAAATCAATTTACGTTAATATCTTAGGATCAGCTACTGTAAGATATTTTCCTGTCTTTTTTCCATTCCTACATCACATTCTGCTGTCCTTAAATCTTCAGACTTATACTTTAAATTCAAGAACCGGGTCTTGCAATAAATAACATAGAGAAAAAGAATTTTAGTTGCTTATTTTCTTTCTAATTACTTCTGTTTTAGATGAATGAACGGTCAAGTTCAGTATAAGGTACTTTTTCACCTACTCCGCGTATTTGCCTATTAATTCAATGTTAAAGCAGAAATTGTTAATCATTTTTTTTTAAAAAAAGTATTATTCTTACGTAAGATGAATATCATAAATGCATAATTTGTAACTGAAGGCCTTGGTTTACAATTGCGAGCAATTATCATACCCATACCCAGAACTCACGGTCAAGGTTTAAAATCTTTAGCATTTTGGTCAAAATCATTAAAAGAATGTCATCTTCAAATTGGCTTTACCCAAGTTCAATTTCATGTTTGGTTTATTATTATTATTATTTATGCATTTTCAATATATTATGTAATGCGATCCTTCTGAAGATACAGCGGCAGATTTTTACATTTTTAGAAAAATAACATTTTGCTCCACACTATCCTTAAAATATAAATAAATAAATCCATCGTAGCTTAAACCCTGCCCACAACAACTTTCATCTTTATCACACCTACATATTTCCATGGAATGTATCTTATCATATCTGTATATACATGCGACGCTTCAAATAGGGGATTATTGAAATTCTTGTATAATTGAAATTCTTGTATAATTGAAATTCTTGAATATCAAGGCGAATCTTTACTTACTCGTAGCATATTATTTCTCAGCTTGGTTTTCAGTAATTGTAGCCTTGATTTCAGTAAGTTACTGAAATCAGCAAAGCAGGCCGAGAAGATGATAACCAACAGACTTCAAGATTACTTATAACTTGCACAATTCATTATGCTGTATATTACAACAAGTGATCCACACTGGAGTACACCAAACTTCGATAAACATTGGTTTTCATTGTCGCGCACGGGCCCCTACAAGTGGATTTCAGGGGTAGCTTACACCCATGAGATTATTTGGAGAGCATAATTTTTCATTGAAAATGTTTCAATCAAAGTAAACAATGATAAGTTTGGGAAGAGAACGGTAAATTTGGAGTGGTTGCTCCCAAGCACTTGGGGGTGATGGGCACCTCCTGTTGTAGCACATTTGTGTTAAAATATTTTCTCTATATTTTTTGTGGATTGTTATTTCTAGGAGGGGGTGGGATGTATTTGGATGCTATTTTATTGCGCCTATAAAGTAATAAGCTCTGATGTCATGTTTGATCAATAAAGGTACATTACATAGCAATAAACATTGAAACTTGGTTTATATAGCGAGGCTACCCATCTGATATTCCACGAAGAGAAGGCTACGTACAGAAACATCAGTAGTGTCTCTGATCTCCGCGCACTACAAAACATGTAGCATATCGTGATTGCATCTGAGGATGAAGTTATCAATATGTGATTGAGGTATGGCTTAGCAGGGTCACTACCACCTTGAACTTGGGAATGGACCTTGGAGCCATGTAACGGCATGCAATTCCTCTACTGAGCTTTCTCACGCACATTCTAATGGATTCAAGTTTGGTGACCGAGGGGGCCAATCGAACCATCTAATGTCCTGAGTCTGAAGGTAATTATCCACTATGCCAGCTTGACGGGGAGGATCTATTAGAACGAAATTAGGGCCCACTGCACCTCGAAACAGAAACATACTGGTCCAGATTTCATTCTAATACGATACACCTGTGGTCATGCTATGTGGGAAGACATGCAGGGGCATGCGAGACCCCAAGATGATGCCATCCCACACCATGATCCCTTCATTCCTGTAAGATTCAGTTTAGTAATGTTTGCTGGAAAAACCGAATTCCAGGCTCACTAGAAAAATACACTCGAAAATCACTGATGAGACTAAACCAGGATTCATCTGTGAACAGTACATGACTTTATTACTGCATATTTAATATGTAGTAGTATCATTGTTCCTGGAACCATAGGTGATGTTCTTTGCACTAACTGAAACGGGCTCTCTTTGCAGTAGAGTCAATGGAACGCGCCTTGTTGGTCGTCTGGTATACAGGTGTCCCTCAGCTAACTGTATGTGGACTTAAACCTTGAGCGGTAGTTCCTATAACAGCTGTATGATCTTTACCGAGATCTGGGGTGGTGCTGTATCGGTTGCGCCTAACTGTTAGACGTAATGTATGGTCATCTTGGGCAATGATGCTTCTCGGATGGCCTTCGTCAAACATCTGAGAGACGTTGTCACCCCGTTGGAATCGTCGCCAGACACTTGAGATGACATTCTATGGAACACCGAGATCATGCGACATTTCTAACTGGGTCTGACACTTTTCAGTCATCCGATGACATTTTCACGCTTGTTATCATTTCTTCACGCCATTCTTCTATACATGGACTGGCAATAAGCTCAACAGTACAGCAGTGTGTACGGTCAAACACAACTGTAGGCGATGGCGTCTTAAAACAGCTCTAGGCACGCACGCGTACCCAACGCCAATGGAAGTATACAACGCCGCCAAGCGGTCACATCGGGTATCACATGTAGCAAATAGTCAAGGGACTCGTTCTGGGATAAAATCAATGCATTTACGACCGTTTCATCAACAGTTTTTATGAAATTCGGACTATCCTTAAGTTCTGTGCATGAGACTATGTTTTGTATTACAACTTATATTTAATATGTAGTAGTTTCGCCATGTATCATTAATAATTACCTTTCAAACAAATATTTAAGGAGTCCAACTGAACTGATATTGAGAGCATGAACGAATTCCTTGTCCTTTCTGATTTAAATTACTAGAGACCAATTTTTAAAATAGAATTTTATATTCTCATTAAAAAAAATTAGATTAAACTAAATAACTGGATAAATTAAACTCAAAAGCATGTGGCATAATAGGTTGTGAAAGAAAAAAAAATGTAGTTTTGCAAATACATAATTATTTTACCTTCAATTGTATCTATAGACTTGCGGCGGTACCTGAAATCAAGTCCGTCAATGCATTATTTATATATTCAGTATTATAAATTACTTATCACGGCATAGGATTTCAAGAACTACTTTTAGAAAATGTGTAGATTTTTTGCATTCTTCTGTTAGTTGGTGATATAACTTCCGAAAAGCAATTTAATAACAAACTATCTTTGCTTTAACAATAACTCTTTCAAATTATATCAAGTTTATAAATAGATTTGACTCAGATTTTACGGAAATTGGCACCATCACCAGTAAAACAGTCTTCATGTACTTTTGTTAATAACTTTGGAGCAAATCTACCCACTTAATTTCAGTTTTCCTTGGTGGCATGAGAACGTAATCCTCTAAACAATATTGGAAACTACATTCCAATTGGTCAATAATTTTGCATATTGACAGAATAACATGTAGTGTATGTGTATAAAATTTTGCTAGTTAACCCTTATAAATTATGGCTTTTTTTTAGGTAAATTATAGAATTTCAGTCAAGCAGCTAGAGTATCATCCGTATTTATCCTAGAATCATGGTTTGTACTTCATTCTCTTTAGAATAGAACAGTATTTCAAACAGTACCATTTACATTTCCTTATCATGTTCTTGAGGCGGGGAATGTTTAGAAAAATCAGGATTTTTTTATTTTTTTTTTTTAATTTTGAGCCTTCTTTATCGTCGTGTGGTAACGCACAAATCTCAAAATCAACTGAAAAATACGAAGGGGTATACTAAATGTGTGACAAAATTTGAAGCTTCTATCGTGAATAGTAAGAGCGGAAATAAAATGTTTACCAATGAGCTGCACAATTTCTCAGATTACTCCAAAAGATCCAGATGTAATATAAAAAAATCCTGAGACATCTCTATTTATCCCACGGTCATGGTTCGTACCTCATTCTCTTTAGAATAGAACACCCTTTCAAACGGTATCACTCACATGCAAATTTTGATCCCCTGCTATCTTGCCGTCTTGAAAAGTCATTCGAGTGATAAAATAACTTCAGGCATTTTCTCTCACGAAGAGAAAACACCTGTTATAGAGAAGAATGCCTGGTAACCCTGATGTAAAGAATCAAAAGTCATGTGTAACTCAAACCAATGTTTATAGGAATCACCTGAAATTTGATATTTTGCAACCGTTAATTTGTCAGCTAATTTGCAAACGCCTAAAGCATCGAACGACCAGATGTTTCAAAAGAAACAATGCAGAGTGAGAGTTGGTTTCTTGCTTACCCACGAAAGTCAACAAACCGTGAGAGGTGGGATTTAAAAACAACGTGACGGTGATTACGACAGAAACTGTACCATTTATAACTGTTGTAACGTTTAGGCCGGATGATCATGCTAAACGTACGAATTTTGTAGTCTCATGCAGAAAGTTTGGAAAATGATTTTGGTACCTGTTTGGTATTCAGTGATGACACAACATGACGTTTGAATGTAAAACTGATCGTCATAATGTCATGAACATGGACTTTAGAAAATTCTAATGCTGTTAGAATAATGTGGAGAATAAAGAGATCTTCCAAGTACATATTTCCGCAACCGACACTGAAAAATGATTCTGGAAATTTCATATTTTAACATGGTAGGACAACACTTTATCTCCACGCTGAAATACGTGGTTGCCTGAACGAGGAACTTTCACATTGCTGAATTGTTCGAAGTACTAAAATTACTTACTGTCTAAGTTGTACCCAAGGTCACTCGACCTTGCGGTTTGTAGTAGACATTGATTGCGTTCCCCTACTGCCAGAAACATTGAATAAGCTCAGGAAACGCATTACCGGTGCTTAAATGACCATCAACAGGGGTATACATACTACAACGTACGTGCATCAACCTGGACTACTGGTTAGACGTTTACCATGTGATAAAAGGTGAAACATTGAAGATTAATAATGGTATAAGTGAAATGTGGACAGTTTTCATGTCTTATTATGTATCTTTCAGTACTTTATGTATGTAATATCTGACGAAATATATCTTTTTTCAAATATGATTAATATATTTTCAATAATGCTGTAATTTGTAGTTCATTTGTGTTCATGTTTGAGTAATAGTGAAAATATGAAAATGGTTGGGAAAAGTCAGTTTAAGTACCCCTTTTGAGTTAAATTTGTTGATGTCATAGGAACAGTGAAAGCTATCACCTATTCTCAACCATTCATTAAGTAGGTATATTCAAATGCTTTAATTTTTTAATGTCTTGATTTGGTTGAATTTTAAATGAGATACAGGTTCTAGCCCACTTACTTGGTGGGGTGAGGCCACTAAGCCAGTGAGGTAGATGTATGGTGGCCAATTTATTTTTCTCAGCGGTTTAGAAAGAGAGACAGAAAACTAGAAATTAAGATATTATAACACAAGACTGATAATTAGAATTCTAAAAGTCTTTGCTAACAAAGAAACACGAACACACAACATTTTTTTAATATATAATATGTTTTTTAACTAAAAGAAACAGTGATATGTAAACATGATCTAGTCGGAGAAATATAAGTCGTCAAAAATAAAAACCTGCAAATTTACAGAAGAATAGCAGGTTAAAGATACGGAAGTCAGACTCGTAGACGGACTTGAGGGACACAAATAATAGGCAAATTAAATTTTAGTCAAACATCACGTTTATAAAATACAACACCTGTAAGATTGGTAGTAATTACAAATTTCTATTTGTTAAGTTATAATGCACTATAGAAATCAAATCTACAGTGTCGGCAATAAATAAATAAATAAATAAATAATAAAATAAAATAAAATAAAAAATAAAAAAAAAATAGAAGACAATGAAACAACAAAATATTTACATTCAAACATTTTATTGTAAATACATCATTACAATTAGTATTTTGTCACCATCTGCAGTCGTTTGGGCATTGATTCAGTCAAGCTGGTGAAGTGGGTGGAGCCCATGCTTATCCATAGTGTCTTCAGTTCCAGCTTTATATAATTAATGTTGCTGGGTCGTGTCTCTTGCACCTTGTTTTTCATGAAATTCCAGGTAATTTTAGTGATGTTAAGATCAGGGAAATTACCTGGATACTCTGAAACCTTAATCTTATGATTATTGAGAAATGTTGTCATGGCCTTTGCCTTGTCGGCAGGAGCTCCATCATGCATAAAATAATTACACTGATGAATGATTATAAAATTTAACGAATTTTCTCCCAAAACATTAACATAATTCTTTGCTTTCATAATCTCATTCTTAGGAAGTAAGTACAAACCTTCCATACTCTTGGTTTCATTGAATGCGCTCCACACCATCACACTGTCAGGGCATTTTACAGTATTATCCATAAATTTTGGATTATTTAAAAAAATCAGCGATACGTAAACATGATCGAAGCGGAGAAATATAACTGTCATCCTATGAGACTCAAAAATACAAACCTGCAGATAGACAGAAGAGTTAACTATACGGAAGAGAGGGCTTGTAGACGAACTTGAGAGAAAGCAATAACAAGCAAATTTAAATTTTAGTAAAAACATCACGTTTATCAAATTCAACACCTGTAAGATTGGGAGTAATTACAAATTTCAATTTATTAAGTTACAATTCACTAAAGAAATCAAATATACAGTGTCGGCAAATAAATTTTTACAAGACAATGAAACCACAAAATATTTACATTCAAGCGTTTTATTGTGAATACATCGTTACAACTAGTATTTTGTCATGTCTTACATTTTGTCACCATCTGCATTCGTTTGGGTATTGATACAGCAAAGCTGGCAAAGTAGGTGGAGCCCATGTTTTATTCATAGTGTTTTCAGTTACAACTTTAGATAATTGATGTTGCAGGGTCGTGTCCCTTGCACCTTGTTTTTCATGAAATTCCAGGCAATTTTAGTGGGGTTAAGATCAGGAAAATTACCTGGCCACTATGAAACCTTAATGTTGTGATCATTGTGAAACTTCGTTATGACTTTTGACTTGTGAGCAGGGTTCTCATCATGCATAAAATAATCACACTGATGAATGATTATAAAATTAAGCAAATGTCCTTCCAAAACATTAACGTAATTCCTTGCTTTCATAGTCTCATTCTTACAAAGAAATACAAACCTCCCCTGCCCTTGGTTTCATTGAAAGCCTTCACACTCTCAGGGTATTTTACAGTTTTAGCCATAGATTTTGGTTCATTTTGTTACCTAGTACTCGGACGATGCATAACCTTTGAGCCTTCCTGACTAACCTGAAAGTGCTCTCATCACTAAACTCTACTTTCTTCCATTGTTAAAATGACTGTTTTTTTTTTTTCGTTTTGGTCCCTTCCTTTTGTCCGTAGAATTCTACCCTGTATATTTGTAACTCTCGGCAAAGTCCGATTGTTGGCACAGGCTGTGGAAGATGCTGTTTGCACCGCAGTTACAGGACAGTTCTGAGTGACATTCCCTGCAAAACCTGTCACAAGGGTTTTTTTTCCCGACCACCGTTCCTCTAAGGTAGTAGTTCCAATCTTGTTTACCCGAAGTCTTCCTTCGTAAAGCCTGCATACTTTACGCCTCCTATCGGTTCAGTTCGTTAGTCGTACGTATTTTGTCTAACTTCTGCGATTTCAGAGGTAGCATTAAATCCTGAGATTTTTAATAATAATCACCATATTCTCAAATTTCCAGTAAGATTTCTGAATACCACGCTAGTGCAGTATTATTTACTTCCTTCAGTTTTGTTCTTAATAAAACCACGAGCTTCTTCGTGCCAAAACTGTTTGTGTGCGCGCCTTCGGCGTGGGAGACCTGGTTCGATTCCTAGCTGAAGCGCATGTGATTCGGACTCCACGTTTATTGCTGTTCGTGATCATCAGAAACAGGCATACAGCGGATAGTACTCAGGATTAGGTCTTGAAGTAATCTCGATCAGCATCCATAATCCTTTGTCAACGTTCCTGTTGCTGCGCAGTACCCTGGTGATAAAGCTCGGGAATCTTGGACGCGAAGGAGTTCGTGAGTACATGCAGAAGGCCTGCCACATGTCAAAGTTTTCTTAAGGAGTGGTTGTCCAAGGAATTAAACAGGTAGTAATTTGTTGGCGCTAGGTCCGGCGAGTATGGTGGATGACACTGTTTTCCAGCGAAGTCGCTGAATGGTATCCTTGGTTGTCCTTTCCACGAGTTGTCTTACGCTATCGAAAACACCTTTGCGATTAATCAACGTTGGCTCCTTCTGCTTCAATACATGTTGCACCCGTTGCATCTGCTGTGAGTACGGGTCCAGAACGACGCTCTGTCCTGGTGATTGCAGCTCGTAATGTACCAGTTGGCGACTAGTCCACCAGACACATATGATGATTTTGCATGAATTCAGAGGTAGTCTTGAGATGTTAGTTACAGGTAACTAATGTGTGGTATGTTTGGGAGGATCATATTGGACCGACACGTACTCAAATTTTTGTTAGGAGGGGTTCATATTTTGTTGGAGGTCCAATACTAGAATACACTACGTCTATGTAGTATTGAACTGGTGTTATTCTATACCCAAAAAGACGATAAGTAATTGTTATGCACTGCCACCTATATTCTCAGAAAAAATGATAGAACTAGATTGTTTTTATAAGCAAAGATAGAGTCGAGATGATGTGTAAGGTCAAATCTTTTTGCTAAATCAATAATTTCTCTTATAAACAAGTATAGTTTTATTAAGAAAGTGTACAAATGTATCTCGACTTACGAAGTTTTCTTGGAAGGGTCTGTACCCGATGGATCTCCCACATGGGTATGTCTTTATACTGGTCCCATTTTTCGTCACTCATGAATACACTCGAGTAAATATGAGTGTTGCAGTGCCGAGAAAGCAACGACAAACAGGTTCCCACTAGTTGTTTCTTGCTGATTGCCCACAATGCATGGTGTACCCACTTGCTCAACCTGAACACTTTCCCTATGCGGTGCAGGTGAGGTCTTACTGTTTCTTGATATACTTTGAAGCGTTCGGCAAGTTCATCACAAGTTTAACTGCTGTCCTTCTATATGGCAGCCTTCTCATCCGACATCTGTGGTCGCCCATTTCGAGGTTCATCACACAGGCTCAGATCTCCCGATCTGAACTTCTGGAACCAATGCTTAGTGATGTGTTCGTTCATGGCATCTTCCCTAAATGCCTGATGTATTTGACAACTTGATGCGGCTGCTGGCAGTATCATCTTAAAGTCATACAACAAAGAACCGCGAATAACCTACGTCAGTACCTCAAATTCTCTTCAATACTGAACGAACTGCAATTACTCTCTGTATACAACGTGCTGGTATTAGCACACGTCAACACTCATACTAACGCATCATTGTTTTGCCGGCGTGTAAGTCACTTTGTTTCCTCTCTGTAAGCGCTTCCATCAAATGTTCCGTCAAAAACAGAACATTTTTGTGTTTGTACAGTATTTAATTTAATATCTACTTGTTACAGAATTCGTAATATCTGTAAGTTAAATAATCATAAAAAACAGTGTAATTAAGTATGTGTACATTCCCGGATCCTTGTAAATCAAGTATAAGTGGTTTAAATGTCTCTTTCATACTTCCAGTAACACGGACAACCCTTCCGACAATAATAAAAAGAGACCATTCTTAACAAAAATCTTAAAGAATGAAATTACTAGTAATGTAGAAAGGAAACAGTAATTTCACAGTTTATTTCTCTCAGTAGCTCGCGCCCCTTGCTTTTCCTTCACGCCCCAGGTTGGAAACCACTGCTCCAAGCCGATGTGGTTTTGCCGTGTGTTTTATAAGTCATCATCGCCTTGGATACTGTTCCTTACGAGTTACGACATACCCAACATGTCTGCCACTTTGGTCACGCTCATACCCACATAACCGAGAACCAACAATTTGCCTTTGGAAATCAGAAGGGGTCGCCAATTTTATACTATCACAGCCTGCTCAGTTCAGTGCACACTGTCACTCAATTGTTTCGCACAAAGTAAAGAGTTTACCTTGACACGCCACCACCAACATTCCGGCGCTACGGTTGCAGCCTGACCGTTGTTAACCCAAACATCTGATATGTTTTGAGCTCTAGGTACTTCCATTAAATTGAGAAGTATTCGTATTTGCTGTACAGAATAACTCTCGTGTACGTAGAAAGTGTATTACATTGAATGTTTCGTTCAGGACTAAAAACGATTATTTAAAAAAAGGAAAAGGAAAAAAATGAAAAAGAAAAGAAAAGAAAGTATCCAAGACAGCAGATGCCTCACCGTTAATCGATTCCCTGCCAAATCAATTTAATTATCTCTTGTGGTAAATTCTTGCGTTATCTTGTCTCGCAGCTCGTCGATATTTCTGAAAAAGACAGAACGAACATAGGCTTGTAGAATTTTATGGGACACTTGAGATGAACGAAGTGGCCACGGAATCGTTCCACTTCGGCCAATCTGCGTGGGCACTTTGTGAAGCGATAGACGGTAACTTCATTATCAAAATGAGCAGGTGCCTCATCTTGCTGCAAGAGTGAAATTTGCAACCATGTCTTGACGTAATTATGGAATCATATAATTGTCAATCATGTCCATATATGATATGACAGTGATAGTGGGGTTATCAAACAACAAAAAGGAAGAGAAAATTTTGTTCAAGCGTAAGTCACAAAATCCATTTATTTTGGTAGCCCCGTACATGTTCAATCACTTGATGTTGATTCTGCTTACCCCAGATCCGAATATTATGTCTATAGATCTTACCGGTTGCACGGAATGTGGCCTCGTTATTAATACAATTCTGTGCAGAAAATAATCATTAGTCTAACTCTGTTTACCATTTTCTCACAAATTTAGCTCGATTTTCTTAGTCACTGTCATACAAATCTTCCAAATAGAGAATTTCTATCGTTTGAATTTCAGCCAATCATGTAATATCTTCCATACTATAATTTTAGGAATGGTCAACCTTAAAGTGGCACGTTTAGTTGATTTCTGTGGACCATGCAAAAATGTCTGCCGCACTTGTTCGACCGTAATCTGCAAGTCTAACTTGACCCGCCGTTTGGTGTGCTACACAACTGGTATCGATAAAACGGTTGTACCCTGCAATAACAGTCTGTCTTCGCACTTGGGGGTGACTTTTTGAGTTAACGTGTTCTAAAGTTTCTCTGAAGTCTGAACGATTGTAGCTTACCTGGATTTATGAAACCGAAAACAACACTACACACTTTCTGCATCCGTGTGCGATTCCATGATGATTGATGTAATATTCACGCAGACGAACAGACTCGCTTCCCGTGTATTGAAGGCATCGGAAACTCACAAATTACGTGCAGCATAAAACGTAGTGCCGTATGCTTTTTATGATAGTACAGTGTAATGTCCTTGCTGTCCCAAAGAGAATAATAAAACAGATAAACTTAATAAAGTATAATTGGAGATCTATTACAAATACCACCATTTTGGAATCTCCGATAACCTCTCTGTTTTTCTCATCGTACTTCAAAGCCTGCAGAAAGATCTTAATGCTGTTGATCTCACTTCGAAGTTCATTGAATGAGTCACAGAAAGAAGGATATTTTTGGCTATTATACCAATCCTAGAAGCAAGAGAAATAGGAAGGAAAAGTGAAGAAAAAATATATAACATAGATGCAAAACCAGAGATTGTACTTTGCATTTGGTGTTTCATTTTAATTAACAGTTTTTTTTAATATATCGATGATACCAACAAAATGACTTAAAATATCTGTTAAAATAGCATCAGTTTATATCATAAGAAAATGTCATTACTTATATCACAAAATTAATGTTTAAGGAGAAAAATAGGCAATTTTGAAATAGCTCTTCTTACCCAGCAAAAGGAAAACTCGAAAGAGCCTATCCGTATGCAATGATGTGAACAGACTTGGCTTAAATCCGGAAGGGGGGTCTGAAATTCGGATCAAATGTAGATGAAACTATGTAGATTCTATATTTCGAAAAATAAATTGTCCCAAAATGGATGTAACATAGTCAAAAAAGCACGGAACATTAACATTTATGTCAATGGAAAATCAATGAGAAAAGAAATAATTCCTCCACTTATCTCGAAAATCGAAAGAGGGAGATGGCTGAAATTCAGCTCAAATGTAGACGAGGCTATGTAGATTCTATATTTTGGAAAGCAAATTGTCCTAAAATGGATGTAACATAGTCAAAAAAGCACGGAACATTAATATTTATGTCAATGGAAAATCAATGAAAAAAGAAATAATTCCTCCACTTATCTCAAAAATCGAAAGAGGGAGATGGCTGAAATTCAGCTCAAATGTAGAAGAGACAATGTAAATTCTATATTCTAAGAGGAAATTGTCCTAAAATGGATGGAACATAGTCCAAAAAATCACGAAACATGAACTTCGACGTCAACGGAAAATCAAGGAAGAAAGAAATGAAGTTGTTCACATATCTCAAAAACTATAAAAAGATGGCTAATTGAAAGCTTATTGCAAAGACATAATGAAGAGCATTACGTGCATGCATAGCACGTAATGTAAATATAGATAGTTATTTGAGTAAAATCAATAATAATGATGAAATGCATCTGCAGATTACCCAGAGCGCCCCACGTGGAGGTTACGTGCTTGAAATATCTCACATCTGGATTTGGAATCTCCAGACTCGATTTAGCATGCAACGTGACTTTTGACCTGATCACGTGACACAGTCTGGTCCTTATGGCAAACCGGATAGCTCTTTTGTTGTATACTGTAAATAAATAAATAACTGTTAAAAGAATAATTTAGAACATAATAGTCGTAAATATGAACCTCACTTAGCTTAGGACTGCGACTAATCAAAGCCTTCAGGTGAATTTGTGGTGACTCCACCATTCGAAAGCTCTACATATGTGAAGAAATAATAGCAATAAACATCATATAATACATTTATTTATCATATTATTCAATTTACATGTAGATACTTAAAACGAAGGTAGTTATACAAAAAATGTGCATAATGTTTTCATGTTCTTATGTTTAAAATCGCGTTTGTTTACTTAACTATTATCTCAGGCTTTTTATTAAGAGAGAAAATAATATACTACACAAAATAAGTTTTGTTCTGACCTGTACTGTCTCTGTAATGTGTTGCCTTGTTCATCAATCCCGTCTGTTCGTCCTGCTTTCCTTACGTTTTATTATGATCATTAGAAACACAGCAAAAAACACATTTTTTTATTTCCACATCAACCCCTCCACTGAAGACTCCGGGAGAGAGCGTCACATGAGGGTTCTTTACTATTTTCAGCTTTGTTTAGGCTGTCAGGGTTCGTGTCTAAATTTGGGCTCCGTTGGAAACTTGCAGGAAGCCTTCCCGTAGAGACCATGTAATGTAGTTCTCAGAGAAGCCTGACGGTTGAAACAAAGTAATAATATTACATAGACGCTAGTTTATTGGAAGGCACATATTTAACATTATTTGTAGCGACGTTGTTTTTTAAAATGAAATGCAACATAAAACCTAAAAATGTTTTTTTTTTTTTTTAAAGATTAATAATATTACTAAGGAATCATGTTTACACGTAGAATTATTTAGCAATGAAATTATTTTCTGTTGCGCAGGTGTACTGCTAACAGATGTTAGGGTCATTTATATTTTAACGTCATAAAATGTCAAACTAAGTCGCATATACTCCAGCATTAAAGGACAAAATCTAAAGTATTTACCTGCTTTTCATTTCTTCGTGATTTATCAATGTATGCATTAAAGTGCACATAGGTTTACTGAATCAAATTCATTATTCCTTAATTATAAACATTCATAACGTATATTTACGTTTAATGCTAATATCAAGGTTATATCTAAAATATCCAATAATTGCACGCAAACCAAATACTTCTTCGGCACAATCCTGAAGTTACTATTATTGGAATTGAATCAGCGGACTCTTAAGAAACCAAATCATCTTTGGATCAGAAAAGTTACTTTCCACTTTGAGTTCGGAAGTTCATGTTTTGCGAAAAACAGAAGTGTGTAAACAAGCTGTTTTACCATGATTCCTGATCTTCTTTCCTCAACATAAAGTAGTTTGATCAAAGTTACAGCAAGTATTAACAACAACAATAGTCATAAAATAATAATAATCGAAGAGCGTTAGTGAAGCTTTTAGCACTCGAGTCGATCGGCATTATGTGTCTGTCTGTCCGTCTGTTTCACGAAAACTTACAAAACTTATCCGATTGTAACGAAACTTAGTATACCCCTTTATTTCAAACCTTATTTTAGGGTTTCAGCCCATTGAGAGTAAGGGGTAAAAGAGGATAAAACCAACCTATGTTGCAAGTTTGCACATGCTACTGCTTTGCGTAATTTTCAAAATGCAATTACGTTTTTTTTTTTTTTTTAATTTGTTAGTATTGAGTTGAGTTGATTTTGAGTTTAACGTCCGTTTCAGCAGCGAGGTTATATGACATGGGACTTACTGATTAACGTGGAATCCGAACCACATGAGCTCCAGCCGGGAATCGAACCCAGTTCTACCACACCGAATACGCGTACGCGAACCGCTTAGCTACTAATTTGTTAGTTCAACAATTGTTCCATATTTATTAAAGCTTTATATCTTGTTATTTTTATCGTTAATTTGTAAAAAGTTTGCTTAATGCATCAATATAAACATTTAAAACTAGGACTACGAAGATATAAATATATACGATTTTAACCATATTAAATGTACGACAATGAAATTAGTTTCGAGGCTATAAGACAGCGTAAAGGGTCGCGTGGATTTAGTGTTGTGTGTCTTTCATCAATTTTACGTAGTTTCTTTTTAATTTTATCATAATTCATCGCATCACAAATAATTAATAAAATATTTAAAAATACTGTCATATATAGTAACGAATAATTTACAAACAATCTTCCTGGGAGACCATGGTCCCTAGCTACTATATCTACTGCCTCAGAAGCGCTCAAGATCCAAGGCCCTTGGCCACAAGGGGCAATGTCTCCTGAACCCACGCTCCCTGACCTATGGCCCTTGGCGTCTAGAGCTTATGCCCTGGGTCCTAATGGTTACGAACCTTTATCTATGGCCACTGATTGAGATTCCTGACCCAAGAGACCATCCTGGGGTCCATGGCCCCTGTCATCTACGGGTCCTGCCCCATGCATTAATGGCCCTTTATCTCTAGGGGTCATCCACCTCGACTCTAGTTCGTTGATTGCTGTCCTTGGCTGTGTGTAGGCTCTTTTTGTAAGATGTGTTTGGCTTGTACTCTTTGTGTAGGATCTTATCTACGAATTTTCATCAATCTAATTTTCTATTCCTTTGAATAAAAATAAACTTTTTATTCCTAATTTCACTGAATTTGAGAAATCAGAACAACCATTTGAAACAGTATTTCTAGAGAAATAATTTCCAGTGTCGACCATTATACGATTTGGGCTTCATCTGAAATTGACTTCGACCTTCGAGTATTAGGTTAGTATTTTGATCTGATCTGAGTCTGATTAGAAGCCTGCAAAGCAGAAACTATTAGATATTTTCAACAAAATAAAAAAAAAACCTCATATTTTAGAAATTCAGGAGTTTAATTAAATAAGAAATAGTGTACACTGTATATCTCCAAGTAAAAACAAAAAAGAAATATGTACACTAATTGAAGGGAAAATATCACTAATTCTAACACTACAAATACGCAAGTTAAATATCTATATTGTAATAAATATAAATTAATATAATGATCCAATTGTTTTTATTGTTTTCTGGGGGCATTGAAAAGGCGTGTTGATGTTAGTCCAGGACCAAAGGTTGGGCAGAAATGAATGCTAAGGGGATAAAACAAAAGCATCAAGAAGCGCAACAAAACTGTTTATGTATTTATTATATATTTAATCAGTAACAGAGGAACAGAAAAAAATAATAAGTGCGTTTCGTTTCTTAATGTCAAATTACGGTAGATTTCCAAGCTATTGCAATTCAATACTCAAACTTCAAGTAGCACATCTGTAACTACTAATTGGAATAGATTATTAAAATCAAAGATAGAATCTGTTCCTTGAGCACTGAATCCATAACAGAAAGCCATTATTCGCTATGCCTTAATGTTTTTGTTCTATGGTGAAAATATTGAAACCAGAAATTGGTAATTAGAACCACTTCCGGTTTGAATAAATGGTTAAGGAATGAGATGGAACCTACTCTTGGGAAGTTGTATCGATCGCAAAAACCTGCATCTCGATATATGTTATCGTGTTTGTACTCCCTCTCAGGAAATCAATATTGAAACCGGAAGTAGTAGTAATTTTAACCACTTATAGATTTGGTAGAGTGTTGCGAGTAGTGATGGCATGTTCTCTTGACACCTTAAATACACTGCAAAAAACAGCTTGTAGTTATCTATTACCATTTTAGTTCTAAGGCGATAAATGTTGAAACCGGAAATGGTTAATTTTAACCACTTTTGGATTTAATAGAGAGCTAAAGGAGGAGACAAAATGCACTCTTTGGAAGCTGAATCGATTGAAAAAACTGCATCTTGACATCTCTTATCGTTCTTGCTCTACGGAAATCATGATTGAAACCGGAAATAGTAGTAAATTACAACCACTTCCGGTTTTGGTAGAGTTTTAGGGATTGTGATGTTATTTTTTCTTGACACCATGAATCGATTGCAGAAAACCGTTTATCGCTATCTATTACCATTTTTGTTCTATAGCGATAAGTACTGAAACCGAAAGTGGTTAATTTGAACCACTTTCGTTTTGAATAGAGGGTTAATGGAGAAGGCAGAATCTGTTCTTGGAAAACAGAATCAATATCAAAAAACTGCATCTCATTATCTTAACCGTTTTCGCTCTAGTACTAAAACCAGAAGTAATAGTAAATTTCAAGCACTTCCGGTTTTGGTAGATTATTGCGGGTTATTGTGGTATGTTCTCTTGATAGCCAAAAATCGCTTGTAGGAAACCTCTTATCGCTATATAATACCATTTTGTTCTATGTTGTTAAATGTTGAAACCGGAAATGGTATATTTTAACAACTTCTGGTTTGAATAAAAGGTAAATTGAGAAGATGGAACCTATTTTTAGAACGCTAAATCCAAACCGTATCTCGATATCGTTAATTGTTTTTGCTGTGAAAGTCAGTATTGAAGCCGGAAGTAATATTAAATTTGAACCACTTTCTATTTCGGTAGAGTGTTCGGGATAGTCATTATACATTGTCTTGGGTCGCTTGCTAAATCGTTTGCAAGAAACTTTTTCTCGCTATCTGTTGCTGTTTTCGTTTTATGGTGATAAACGTTGAAACCGGAAATGACTAATTTGAACCACTTCCATTTTTGTTCGAACAGAGAGTTAACGAAGGAGATGGAACCTATCCTTCGGACGCCGAATCGATTGCATAAAACCGCATCTCAATATATCTTGCTCTGATACCTGCTGACAGACAGACGGACGGAGAAAGACATTTTATAATATTTCCGACACTTATGCAGAGCGTAATTTGGAAGTTTAAAAATACAATATTGTAAGGAAAACGTAGAACCACACACTCATATATACCTACTCTTCTATAAATATAAATAATGGTTAGAAATTTAAAATGGTATCAAATAACGTAAGTTAACTAAATTGAACTCTATTCTGATTATTCAGACCCGTTAAATCACTCGAATTTTATTCTCTTGCGTCTTTCTTCTTTCATGTTTTCCCCCCAAAATTGACTTCCATTAGAGGTTAGAGAGGCAATGCCCCTATGGTTGCGCCACTGGATGCAGTTCTTAGTAGCTAAATTCCTTGATCTGGCACCAATCGAGAAGGGTATTGTAATGACACCAACTGTAGGCTACCGTATTAACACCATCTTTAGTTGGACGGGTGTACTGAAGACAGTATTCTAAACTTTTATCGCTGTCCAACAATTGTCCTGTTTATATTTGTTCTGCCACGTCACCTTTTTATCACATATTACAACTCAATTTTCGATACTTTCGGCTTATTCTTGCGAATGACGAACTACAAGAATGTCGAATCCTAGTTTCGTGATCCCTAAGTAGATTGGTGACAGTCCTGACGCCCTTTAATTCCAAGGTCAACTTCCACTTGAAGTAAAACCCCTGTAGCATTCCGAGGGGGAGATATAATATGATAGAAAACAACTGATATTAGTGTCGAATCCATAGTTTTCGGAATCGCTCAGATAAATAGTGACATTTCTGATGCCGTTCAAGTCCGATTTAAACCTCATTACCACCCGGAGGGTAAGTTTTGTTTGTGGGTATTTTGTGGATAAGTTTTTTCACATGAATCCATAGTTTTCGGCGTTGCTGACATGAACAGTGACACTTCCGATTTCATTTAAATCCAAATTGAGCCCACAGCTTGGGTAGGAATATATATATAATGATTAAAATCACCGATATTAGTGCCGAATCCGTAGTTTTCGGAGTCGCTGAGTAGAACAGTGACACTTCCGATGCCGTTTAAATCCAAATTCAGCCCTTTATGTCCCAAGTGAAACGTATTCTCCCCGTGTGAATAACGGGTATTCTGCTAGTGTTTGATAAATAAACACGATATCAACCCTCAGTGGCGTAAGAAATGTCTTGGGGGTCCCGCCGCAGACAGCATGGTGTGGGGCCCCTTCTCTATATCCCACTTTACTATTGGGGACCCTCGATGGCTTGGGTACCCGCTATGTGGGGTCTGCTGTGCCCTTATTTACGCCCCTGATAACCCTGTAATGTGTCACATGTCATTTCAAGTGAAAAATGAACAAAATTTAGTCTTGGGAATAAGTTTTCTTAAAACGCCTATTCTAATTTTGTTAATATTTTATAAATGAATGTTTTTGTAATTAAGATAACTTGAGTTATTTAATAAATGAAAAGGGGACAGTTTTGTGCAATGTTCCATATTTTTTCAAATTTCATTTCTCTTAAACTATACATTTTAAATAGATTTATGTTACGTTAGTAATTAAATAGTTTTAAATGGTAAAGATTATTATGCTTACTTCATCTAATCAAATATATCTCCATTTTACAATTACTAAACTGATAAGAGTAGTACTGAGAGCTCCCCATATTTATCTTGCCCAAACTAAAAATAAAACAGTTTATTGATATTTGGGGTGAAAGAAATTGAGGGGAAAAAGAAATGTTGATAAAGAGAATTCATAATTTCACTAACTTCTGGCATAATAGCACTTACGAGCCTGAGCCACTCCAACGCCATCTGTTAGCGACCGACTGAACTAAGTCAAACCTGGCGACAAACACGTGTCTAACAGGCGTATCAGGAGGTTTTTATACCTAGTAGCGTCTTCTGTTCGTGAGACTCCCCTCTTAGCTTTACGACGTTGGGTGGACGCCGAAAATTGGGAAGCACAGGCCGGGGATTGAACCCGCGATCACGCGGACATAAATCCAACGTTCTAACCACTAGACTACACTGAATTACTTACATCATATTTTAATAAATAAGAAATTCATTGTAGGAAGTATCTTAGGAATCTATGCATAGGTCTAACAGGAGTATTAGCTTTGTACGGGTTATTAAATGCTTTTGAAAATCCATTTATTATTATTATTGTTATTATTATTATTGTTGTTGTACGTAGTTTGAGTGAACGTATATAGTTTCAATAATCGTTACCACGCATACAAAATCTCCGTAATTATTGATGTAGAGCGGTTTTTAAAAATTTTTAATGACTTGTGTCCCCCTATCATATTTATGAATTCCCTAACTTCTGTGGCTGCTTGGGGGCCTGATTGGAAAGATTGAGCTTCTTTCTGTTGGCAACACTGCAATGCTTGATGTTAAAAATGGCTCATTACAAACGTGTGCTATGTTTTATATCATGTCCCGTTACTATTTCTACTTGGCATCTGTTTTCAGCAGCCAGGTGCAACATCACATAATCCATTCATCATAACAAAAATCGGTTTTCTTATTTACTCGAATAAGAAATTCATCATACTCTTCAGCCCATTAGCTACGTTCACTAACACTCTCATTGATATGAGATTCCCAATGTAAAGGCATATGCGTTTTGAGTTGCACGTTAAAGTGTAGATTTATTTAAATTGAACATTACATTTACATTTCACTAACTATTCAGTTCTTACAAGCAGGCTTTCTTCCAGAAACGTTTGTTCGGGAGGCTGAAGTCAATATGTGAGGGGCTTCAGTGGGACTATTTGCTATATATTGTACGCAAAATACCATCACAAAACTTCGGAAGATGGTCCCTTATATCAAATAAAGGGAAAATGAGTCTAATAATAATAAAACCAGTTGAGAATGCTCCAAGAGCATTGCCAGAACAAACTTAAATAATCCTTTTGAAATTTATATGAAATTGTGTATTATACTTGTTTGATTAAATTGACTTACATATTTGAAACTTGTGTATTAGGGAATCTATTGAATTGCCTATATTGAGCTGTCACTTTTTGTCACCTTATATATACTAAAAATGCAGATACAGCCAGTGGTTAACGGTTATTATTTGCTACCGAATTGTTTACCATCTTGTTAGGTATTGATCAACACTAATATCTTCTCTGTATGACTTACCGTTCCCGAGATATTGGCCACAGAAGTTCCGATTTCGGGAGATTTAAGGAGCCATATCTCGGGAACCGTAAGTCATAGAGAGATTGTATTGGTGCTGATCAATGCCTAAGAGAATGGTGAACTTTTTTTTTGTAGCAAATAGTAACCGGTAGCCACTGGCTAACTGACCAGATATGGCTCCTTCCTGAGATATTCCTCTTTAAATCTCCCGAAATCGGTACTTTTTTTGGCCAATATCTCAAAAACAATAAGTGTGGCAAAAAAAAAAAAATCCATTGCTACTTAAGATAGATTTTAATGTTCCATCGAATGGAGGGCTCAAAATGAAAAAAAAATCGCAAATAACAGACACACACACACAGACATAGAGAATTCAGTAACGAACTTTTGAGTTCGTTGAAAATAGGTCGAGAAATGCGTTCTTTTTGAGCCAGAAGTTGCCGAAAGTTCGAAACATGAGTTTTTCAATCGTCCGAGGTTGAAAACTGTAATTTAGTTCAATCTACTCGATGCGTTATAAGCAGCTAGTGCATGGTTTACCTATAAGTAAATAACCATATTTGTGGTTTCTGAGCTGCGTTACGATGTAAGGTGCGTGAACTGTTTGATATCCTTCTCATAGCCAGACTATCTTTTAAATTGCGTGGATTAGATACGGTACATTTGAAAAGGTTGATATTTAGGTAGAGCTGTTATACAACCTGGATAATTTATTCCATCAATTAGTTCCGAAATTGTAGTGAAAATAAAAGAATTAGATGTTATGCTCTTATGAAAGTGATGGCATATGTAGACAGGGGCGGTTCCAGGACGGACTTCTGGGGGAGGCGGTGGGTTGTAATACTGCCACTTAGAGCTACTTTTAAGAGCTCCTAACTCTGGAATGGGTTTTATTTATTTATAAATTAAGTTTCTTCTTCTGGAGGGGGGGGGGCGATCGCCCCCTGGATCCGCTACTGTATGTAGACTAGTTTTCAAAATAGAAATAACGTGAGCCGAAAGGATTGTAAGATGCTGTTGACAATAACAGGAAATAGCACCTTAGTTATTCTTCAATATTATAAATGGTTACTACTACTATGGTACTTTCATCTTGCACTATTTATGTTAAGTTCTTAATGTAAAACGTGATTGGACAAAGAAAATTTTAAAAACAAGATCGTTGATAAGTGCCATAAACCACAAAGTCAAAAACGTTTAATGTAATGAAAAGTCTGAACTATTAGCTATAGTAGAAAATAATTTTATTGTGTCTTTAAAGTATATAATTGTTGAATATTCAACGTACTGAAGTCTCGCGTAAAATCAATTTAAACACCACTGAATAAAATTTAGTAAAACTGGAATATTTTTTCTATGTAGTTTTAATATACATACATACATAATTTAATTCTCGGTGATTCTTTCATATTCACAGTAGCGATACAAGCCTCTAATTGTTTCCCCAAATTTGTTGTGTAAGAACATTCGTTACGTAAGTTTCTGATTAAGTTTCAACTTTGCTGAAAGAAGGAAAAAAGTCTAAAGCATTCAGGGAAAGAGATCTTCTTTTAAACTGCCGGCAAATTTCGTGAAGTTGTTCTCGGAGGGCTCGACTTATATGTAGCAAAGAACTTCACTTCATAAGCCTCATCGTTTTGGAATGTTATTTTCCAGCATATTAGTACGTTAGCTCTCCCGCTTGCCCCGCTTGCAGGAGTTTCTGACGCAAGTTGGCAAGGTGTGTGTTCTATGTTTAGAAAGGAGATTGCGAAGAAAATGTCTTGCTCACTTGTCCGACTTGGGTGTTGGTTTGCATCCGACTTAAGTAGTGCGGTCTGATACAGCAGTTAATAATTTGCGCAGTAGGGTGTTTAGAAAATAACTTGGTTTCTTAACAGATAAGTCCGCTCATCTTAAGCGACTTTCATTTATGAAGTGGTTAGCAGATGAAAAATATTTAGTATCCGCCCTTCCAAGTTGCTGTTTGGGCTTATATAAAAGTTTCTTTCATATTCTACGTGCCAAAAATAATCTCTATAAAAATTATCAGTATGAATGGTTACCATTTAAGTCAATAAATTAACTTTTAAAAATCTCAATGAATCCTGATACAGTTTACTTTCTTCTCGCATTTGTTGCGTGTGGTTCTAGAAAATCTATAAGTTTTCCTTGCACTTAATGGAACTTTTCTATTTTTTAATAAAAATTGTAGTGTTAAGAATAATATATTAACGAGACAATAGACTGTAATATTTTTAGGGCTCTCAGTTAGTTCAATAGGTTAGCGTTTTCCTGTTCGATGCTCGCGAGGAGCATTATGTATCATAATCTCTCATGCGATTCCAAACCATTTGAGTTTCTGATGAACAGTATTATGTCCCTGAGCTTTCTCGGGGTTTCCGCTCCCTCCCGTATCCATTTCACCAATCTTACATGATTATTTACTTGTATTTATGATCGGATTGTTTTAGCCTGCAATGCTTGATCGTGAGTCGTTACATAAGGTTTTTATTTCACTTAATTTTGTGCTTGTGACAAATGTTCGATTCTCCCAATGAGAATAATTTCAATTAGTCTAAACGATATAAACGTCGTACTTCGAGGATATAAACGAAGCTACATTTGCAAAGGATATAAAAGAAAATCGAATATAATGTAATTTAGTTACACCTCTAGTAACATTTGATAATGCGACGATAGCTTCCGTAGTTCTTGGGCATCATCATCTTTGATGCAAAATCAAAGTATAATGAAAGTAACCATAAGGACGAATTGCATTTGGCAGTCCTCGAGCGTAGATTTTATTATAGCATTATGTTTTCTGATAGAAATACTACTCGCAGATAACCAAATAAGTAGAAGCATCTTCATTGTCAAAGACACTCAATGATGTAGGAATATCTCTCCTAATTTCTATTATTGCACAGGAGTACTAAAACTTTTCTTCATTTGACCTTGATATGGACACCTTAAAAGCAACTTGTTGCACATATATTTATTAAACAGAATATATTACTTTATTCTTGAAACCACTATGCAAAAAGGAAAGATTGGAACATCTTTCTACTGTGTTGTTTTTAGCCGCCTTACTCGAACATAAAACAATTACTCATTTGAAAACCAGTATATATATATATAATGTGTGTGTGTGTGAGAGTGGGAGAGAGAGAGAGTTCAGACGTTGACACAAAAGCCCAATGAGTGTGGGCGTTCTAGCTCTGCCAAAAACAGTCTGCAAAAACAAAAGATGACCTTGCTTTTAACGTGCTTTTTATTTCTTCTGAAACGAGGTCGTGTGCTGATTCATGCAGGAGTCATTCAGCGCCTATCTTTAAAAAGACAAATGCAGAAGTTAATATTATTTTTCGGCGAGACTTGACCTCTCGTAACTTATTGTTTGAAAATAGGTGAATCATGCTTTATGCAGTCTATGATTTTGATTTTCATGGAGGCTATTTGTCTCTCTACACTTCAACATAGTCATATTTTTTGCTAGACTATGCTGCTAATATCGTAATTTTGCGACGACGATCTCAAGAGAAAAAGAAAAAAATACAGCCGTTTGCATTTTACGAGCGTTTGATTTTTTTAAAAAAAGAAAGCATAAGCACATATCGAATGTAGCTTAGCGAGCAATTTCATGCTTCGTATACTGAGTCTTTACAACTTCTTTACTTCTGATTTTTTTTTTTTAAAAAAAAGAACTTTCAGCTATTGAATTAATGATAATTTGTGTTGGTTAAGCGAAAGACTAGTTTGGCACAAAATAAAAATAAAAAAATGCAATTTTAAGACTCATTACAATCCACCAATCACGGTTAACTGGATATAAGTGTAGAAGAGTGTGAGTGTGGAAAGGTTGTTAAATATTCTGAGTTTATTTTGTATTTTAAAAAAAAATATAACGACAAGTTAAAGAGTACTATTTTTACATACGAAACGCTATGAATAGCAAATTTTTAAATTTGAATGCAGTGGAGTATGAGGCAGAATCCATACTGAATGGGTATTTAATAAAGTAAGTTAAAAAAAAAATCTGATAATAGGTACTTGAAAGGATCGTATAAAGAACAAAACAATTAATATTATCATGTCTAATAAATGCCTTAAAAAGCACGAGAATGAAAGTGAATTCAAATATATACATAATAACTACATTTCCCAGAGGTAATTACTTCATTAGACACATACACTGGCGCAAATCCCGGAGGGAATGAGGGGGACATGTTCCCTTCGATCTTGGAACTGGGGGCGGCTGTCCCCCAATAATCCGATTTGAAATGTGTTTTTTTGGGGAGAAATGTGATGATTTGTGTCCGATTGCCACAAAGGAAAGTGAGATGAAATTGATGTTTCTCCAGAATAAGGCTCAAATCTGCCCGCATCTTAATGTTGAAGACAACTCTGCTTCCCTGATCCTCCTCTGCATTGTTTTTGAACTTCATAAATATTTTGAGCATCACTTAAAAAAAAAATGGGAACTGTCTTACCCGTCCCTCCAATGTAGAAGACAGATTTGCGCCGCTGGGGACATAGCAATACACGTACACCGAGAAAGATCCGACTGACTCATGAAGAAGGAGTATGTGTTAAAGAATGTGAAATGTTTTTGCACGATAGTGTAACTGTTTCAACACTCTCAATCCAAGAAGACAAGCTGCACAGGTAATATGCATCTGAACAGATACACTCTGACTGCATTTGTGTTCCCCATCAAACAAGGAAGCGCAGTATACTTATCCAGGAACCAAAAACGAACATATCATCCAACAAGTTGAACACGTCGGAACAGGTGAATACCTTTAAAAAATGGTTATTATATGAACGAATACTTCTAATTTCTTGAAAATGACTGCAAAATTTAATTCAGCAGAAGAAAACATGATTTTGATCCTACTGCTAGTTTAACTCTACATGAGCATAATAAGAAAGAAAAACATGTACTACAAGTACAAACTACCAAATATATATGACAGTACACTCAACTTTGATATACATACTTCTAGCGACACAGACATCCAAAAGAACGATGGAAAGTTTCACATACACACAAAAATACTTCACATGTTTGAGTGACGTTTCCATGGCAATTTATTTGGACGAAAACTAATTTGCCTATCTAAATCGTAAACAATATGATATCCCTTGTGGCTATACGGTTATCGTTCGAGCCTTTGGTGTCGGAGAACCGAATTCGATTCCCGGCGGGAGCTCATGTGATTTCTATTTCATGTTACATTGTAAATCCATGTCTCGTAAGCCTTGGTATTGAAAGGAATGCTAAACTCCAGTTCAATCAACAACCAGTAATTAACAATATCAGTCATTTAGGAAGTGAATCAACAGTACATTGCAAATGCTATTAAGTAAATTATTAGATTATTTCAGCTCTTGTTTTCCCCCAGAAATCTGTAGGTGTATTGTCAAACTGCAACTATTCTGCATTTTGAAATTATCTAATGGTTCATTTAATAGCAGTTCAAAAATATTAAAAGCCTACGTAATACAAGTACTGTTCGGAGCTATTGGGTTATACAAAACTTGAGAAAGGCATTGCGAGCGTGGAAAAGAATATGAATTAAGGTCAAGAATGATATGTTCGAATTTTCATAAGAGATAATTTAAAGTACTATGTACCCTTGGCTCTTCATCCACGCTAATACAGAGCTCCTTCGTGGCTAAGCGGTTAGCGTACGTGCCTTTGACGTGGGAGACCCGGGTTCGATTTCTGGCGAGAGCTCATGTGGTTTGGATTTCACGTCAATCAGTAGGCCCCATCTCATGTAGTCTCGCTGCTGAAAAGGGACGTTAAACTCAAGCTCAATTCAACAGCCCAAATTAATGCAAAACAAGGGAAAGAATTAATATTTGGGGAAGGGAACACTAATACATGTAGAAATATAAGTGTGCTACCCAACAAAACTCGCATCTTAAGTTCAAACATTAATAAGGCGGGGACTCACACTGTACTTGACCTCATACTTAGAATAGTGACTAGAATGTATGCTTTCGGTGCAGGAGGTGCTGGGCTCGATCCCGGTGGGAGATGCTGGAACGCACTACAGTCATTCAGATATCACTACAATTGTAGGTATCATCCTGTAGCCGTATTGCTGACAAAGAACTAAATACAAATCAATCAATCAATACACTGCACTTTTTTTCTTTCTTCTTCGACTCCTTTTCAGTCCCATATATTCAATTCATTACATACAGTCTCCTGCAAAAGTGCAATCCCAAGTTATATTATGTATATAATCAATAGCTTCAAAACGAATTTGAGTGTAGTTTTGGGGAAATTTTCATTTCATTTTAAGAAGAAATACGTCTTGTTTATGTAAAGCAAAAATTAATTTAAATTAATCCATTTTCTCATAGCGTTTTATAAAGAATATGCGTAGGATGTGATTATACCTTTAATGGCATCTGTACAATGAGTGACATTTCTTCTAAAATAAATTTAACAACAAAGATTTGTTGACACAATGTGCATAAAGCAATTTTATTCTTTACTTGCCATAAAAGAACCAGATAGTTTCATCAACAAAGAATTTTCTCTACAGTATAGTACAAAGGGCATTCCGATATCATTTAGCCCTATTTGAAAGACACAAGAAAGAAGATATTTGTAAACAGAAATAGCGATAGGCGTGACAAAGGAAACCATGTATTGAGCTGTCTGTACAAATAATCAACTACCAAGAACTTAAAACAAAATGATAATAAATTTCAGAAATGGAGCAACGATTAATCTGATTAGCAATTTCTGAATCTTTGCAAGTACGATCTAAATTCCGAAAAGTTGAAACGAGCAAAGACGTTTCTAGGGACAATATTCGGGATAATTTTAATAAGCGCTCCCTCTTCCACCCAACGAACTACATATCGGAAGTTTGGCTTGAGTTAGCCACTTCCTTGGCACTGTTCTGTGGATGTAGACAGTACAGGTCACCTAGTTTGCTCTCGTGCCAAGTTTTACATACCTGAAAAGTGCTCAAACAGATATACTAACACGCGTGTTCCAAATGACTCTAGGGAGGACGTAACACTGATTACGAGAAAATGGCACGACACGTTATTTTTGTTCAAGCACAGCAAACAGTATTATTAATAATTTTATATTTATTGGCGCCTTAGACAAAGTTGAATTCCTTTTCTTCACAACTTTCCCTGTCTTGTGCTATGACGACGTACGGACGTCACTTCATAACGTATTTTTATCATCACTGTGATATTTGTGAAATTTTTCCCAAGCAAAAATGCTTTGAAAAGAACTATTTACTCTTGTGGCAACGTCATTACCCTAGGTGGGTATAAACGGAGGTGTGCCGCCACAGATGAAATAGAGAGCTCAACTTTTTTTTTTTTTTTTTACTACGAATGTAACATGAGACGCTACTATCCTTTTTTTAGGATCGACCCATTTTTGGATGCATGTGTACGGAAAAAGATCTCGAATAGTACTGTGACTTAAACAATATTAAAAAGAAAACTACAGTACGCACGTTAACCTACCATCATACTAGAGAATAAATCATATAAACATTGCTTGAAAGTGTTTGTTGAATAGAAGTTGCTCCATCATTGATAGACTGACAGACTATTTAAAAGTTCTGACGTAGAATGTAAGCATTCACTTCTCACCACGAAAAAAGAAAACACAGTTTGCTTTTTTTCGAAATGAATTTAGGAAAATAAGCCTTCCAACTCTACACTCCTGTCACTTAGCACACATACAGATATTTGTTTTAAACTTTTTCACTTCTTTAATAGTATCACTGTTAGCAAGTACTCTGTTCGGCATGATTGATCCGTAAATGTGCCGAGGTTTCGGGTTGAATAAAACCGTGCGAAACTTGAAATCATCCATAAACTTGAGATGAGAAATCTAGGTACCATTTCCGTTTAAATTACTTAATAGTTCACAAAACCATTTTAAGTTAAATGAATTTTTACCCTTGCCAACCTTTAAGATAATATTTAAGTCCCGAATCGTAACACCGATACACATTCAGTGTTCATTGTTTTTTTCTTACACGAATTGCCGTAACTGTTCTTAGATTATTAAATAATTATGAATGTGTAAGTTTGATTTGTAGAAATTAATTGAAAATAAATATAAGAAATGTACTTACTATTTAATTTATACTGATTCACAACACCAAATATCAATTCTTTTAAATTATGCATTAGAATAAATAGTTAATGTTTCTTACGTTGTTCCTACCTGTGTACCTGTCTCTTTTCTTATGTTTTGTGTGTGGTTGTCTATAGACAAAACTAGAAGTAGAAAACTGGCGTAGTGAGTTTTAAACGGGGAACTGTGTCATTTGGTCGCAGCCTATATTTCTACAAAAGGGCTCTATCGGCGACTACGAATAATTACTTACTTTGAGTGCAACGGAGTTATTGATTTCTTTCAGTAAATACTCCGAATAATAAGCTTTCATGTTCTTTGGAAACATACGAAAATATTTAAAAATTATTATAATTATACAGAACAGTTTTTTCAAGATTGTGGTGCGTTTTGGTTTGTTATATACAAATTTGTTACTCTACCTTGTTCTAGAGTACCCCCGTGCCTAAGTGGTAGGGTACACACATTTGGCGTGAGAGACCCGGGTTCGAGTCCCGGTGGAAGCTTATGTGGTTCGGATCTTACGTTAATCTGTAGGTCCACGAAGCTGTAGCCTCGCTGCTGAAAGGGACGCTAAATTAAACATTAATTTTTTCTTGTTCTATGACTCGTAAAAAAAATCATGTCATATATCTATATGTAGCATACGAAATATTTCCATATTATCTTTATAAACCAGTTTTTCAATCCAGATAATTTGAATTTTTTTACTTGGTTCCTTATTTTCAGTTAATTGAGCTCCCTCGTGGCTAAGTGGTTAGCGTACACGATTTTGACGTGGGAGACACGGGTTCGATTCTCGGCTGGAATCATGTGGTTCGGATCCCACATTAAGTTATAGGTTCGCGTCTCATATAGCCTCCCAGCTGAAAAGGATGCTAAACTTAAAATCAAATCAAACCTTATTTTTAGTTAATTGAGACAAAAAGCTAATGTATTTCGAAGCCAGTGTTAACGTGTAACGTAATGTATCTAACTAAATAATTTTTAACGACTGCGCGAAGCATGCTTTGAATGTGAATTTCAAGTTTCGCACGGTAATTTTATTCGACACAATCCCCAGCAAATTTACGGGTCATGATATAGTGGCCATCGTTTTCACTAGGAAATTTCACTATTTGGTACTGTCGCACATTTCACTAGTCACACCACTTCACTGATTCACACAACACTTAAACAGCAGCCACACTAATCGAAGCAGCCGAAAACTGGTCTAGGGAACCGAGAAACGTAACACTTCAACTAGTAGCACTGTAATTCCTCTAGATGTTTTAGTGGCTGAGATCACGAGAAACTGTTCAAATATTAGTATGTAGAAAAGAATATAAGTTGAGCAGAGACGAAACGTGACTAATGTTGGCTATCTATGTATGTACTTCTCCCGCTCCCGAAAACTCGTGTTGTATTCCACCATCCTAGACATTCCGTGTTTCTTGTCCATACTAGAGGTAAACAACGCTGAGTCAAGCCTTTTTAAAGCGAATTCACAATTTAGACGTTATGACTCATCTCGTAACCAGGAATATTTCGGGCGGCAGAAACTAAGAATACGCGAGCATAGGCGAGCGCGAAGATGCTCTGCATCTCCTACACGCAGTGTTCGAACTCCCCACACTGACATCCTTCTGAGACAGCACGCTTTACTACTCGCCCAGTGGGCCAATGAACATGCAGTGGGCCAATGAGACGGCGTCTATTAAGCATCGGGGTGGGATGAACTGAACTCTCATGTATGACGAAAGCGTTTTGAGGAGTTGCCAGGTGTACCAAATTATCAAGGAGAATCTCTCCGTATTTTGTGTTGGAAAATCGGAACATAAACGTGAAATAAAACAGTAGTGTAAGTTTCGTGATTCATTTTATTCTGGATGGAACTTACACTGAGCGCGAAAGTGTTCATATGCTTCTTGTGAATCCACATTTTATTACAACGGCGAATATATATTAGCCGGAGAATATATAATATTATCTAATATATATATTAGATAATATTAGTTATAACTCCTATTAATTTTGTTATTTTAATGTGTACGATTTTGATTAGTGTTACTTTGATTTATATTGGAACTACACACATTTTTGTTTCATTTTGTGTTATATGTACTTAGATGAGACATTACTTCGCGTAGATTAACAGTACTGGAAAGAGCCCAACATATTTTTCGTTGCTCGTTACATAACCTTTAGTTTACCATCGAAAAGAAAAGAATTAAATAACGAAACCCATATGAGAACGCGTTTTTTTTAAATATCAGTAATATACACACTGTAAGTATTTTGTATTGAGAACGAAATATGTGCAAAGACAGCAAACGTGATCTTTTTAAGATATATCCACATATTCAAAATTATATATAGAGGCTACGATACATTTGGAAAATGAATGTTTTTTCTTTTCTTTTCTTTTCTTTCTTTTTTTTCTTTTTCTTTTTTTTTTTTTTTTTGAAAACATAGGTTAACTCTCATAATATCTATTGCCTACTGTCAAGCACGATATGTAGGGGAGGGACATTCAGTGGCGGCTTCACCGGGTAGACACGGGCCTACCCAAAAATTTTGAAAAATATATAAACGCTAAAAGATACAATAAAGAGTAAATATATTTTCCACTATTTCTATTAATGGTAGATAATTATTTAACAAATAACATCAACCACTACTGTAAAAGTATTTTTTTACTATCATTAATCAATCAAATGTGTATATGTATCCATAAGCGAGGGAGCGGACCTACCCAAAATTAAAATCCTAAAGCCGCTCCTGGAGAAATTATAAATATACATAAACACATCCACTCGCATAGCTCTCTCGTGGCTAAGCGGTTAGCGTACGCGCCTTTGGCGTGGAAGGCCCACGTTTAATTCCTGGCGGAAGCTCATATGGTTTCCCACGTTAAGATGTAAGTCCACATCTCTTAGAGCGTCGCTGCTGAAAGCGACGCTAAACTCAAAATCGACATATAGAAGCAATTGTAAGACATTTGAAGGAAAAAAAGTGATAGGAGTCGATGTGCTCGTCGCAAACCACCAACTGAAAATAATCAGCTGGTCATTGTTTCTAGTTGGCTGTATGTATGTGTATGTGTACCAGAAAACAAAGAAAATGAAAGAGGCTAGAACTTTCAAATATTTTCCTACCAGTTCATTTGTTTTGAATAGTGCACTAAAATATCAGAACATTTTATTCAGATCTATGTACTAACAATGTAAGCAAGTTATATTTACAACCGGTTCTGAGGCTATTCTATTGAAAATATTAACAATAGAAGCTGAGAAGGAATTCTCGGTAGTCGTACATGTAAAATTATCACCCCGACATTTTATCCCTATGGAATATATACGGTATTTCATAGAGACCTCACACAAAAGATGTGAGTAGTCTACCACGGAGCCATTGCGACTCACATTTGCTCTTGTAGCAATCGTTTCTTTATTACTAATATTCCAGTATAATACTTACGAAACTTTATGTGGAGAAACTCGAAATGTTTCCAGTGGGGCACTGGGGGCGCGGTGGCTCAGTGGTAGTGTGGTCACCTCTTTTGCGTGGGGTCCCTGGTTCGATCACATTTCGCACAAAATAGACTTTGTGCTGAACAAACATCAAATACAGGGGTTTTCTCAGGGTTTTCCCGTTTCTCCCACTTTTCTTCATTCCATTTCACTCATTCTCGTGATTGCTATCTCCTTCGTTCTACACGAGATAGCTGTGGGATGTGAAACTGAAAGATTTAATTTCACTTTCCCAACCTTTTCCACATGGAATTTCCACTCTTTACAGAATTTTTTATACGTAAATTATGACATATGAAGCGAGATAAAATTCCTCGTAACTCAGAAAATATCACCGTAAATAGTTCTACAGTATTTATGATATCTATCAGATCTTTTTTTTTAAGTTCTATTGGAGAGTTATTTGTTTCAAAACGAGAGAATTCTCTTTCACTTCTCTGTTACTTTTCTCGTACCTGAGCCGCCAGATTTCTTTTAATATGGCAAACTTTTGTTTTTCTGCCAAAATACAGTTTTTGAACTGTTGCGCTTTGGAGCGCAATTCCGTTTATCTCTATTAAGATACGTCTTCCCAATAAAACACATTTATGTGCTTAGTATATCTTCAACATTTAGAATTTATATTCTTTTTAAATGATGGTTATTTACTTTTACTCTTTGCGGTAGCAAATTAATAACAATATACTAGCGTTATTGTATTTTCAATTAACTTTCTTCGCACTAGCTTTCAGTATCATATGAACATAATGTTTCAAAGATGATGATTTCAGCACAAGTTTTCAAAGAGGGAGAGGATAATAATACCTTCAGGTGATGAGAGTGAAAAAGAAGGAAATGTCGGGAATGTACAGAGGAGAAATTGTGAATTCTGAGGCGAGAGTACATTCAAACCTGGTTCTGTTAGCAAGTCTGTACTTTAAAAAAAAGGTTACGTTTCACAGTGTCAAATTACGGTAGGATACACTTCCAAACTATAGGAATTCAATATTCAAACTTGAATTAATAAATCTAGAACTACTAATAAATTAATAAGATCAAAGGTAGAACATGTTCTTTGGACGCTGAATCCATATCAAAAAGCTATTATTGGCTATGCCTCACTTCAGTGGCGGATCCAGGATATGATCAAGGGAGGGGCTAAACCATAGTTTGCCGCTTTATCCAGTGTAAAACAGGATTGAAGTCCATTTTATCCAGTGTATACCTGAGGGTCAAGGAGGGGGCTATATCCCCTATAGGCCCCCTTGGATCCGCCCTTGCCTTACTTTTCTGTTCTACATCTATAAAGGTTGAAATCGGAAATTCAGTTTGAAGTAATTTCTGATTGTATAAATGGCTGAGGGACGAGATAGAACCTACTTTTAGCAAGCTGAATCGATTGAAAAAAATCTCGATATCTCTTACCGGTTTTGCTCTACGCAAATCGGTATTGAAACCAGAAGTACTAGTAAATGCAAATACTTCCGGTTTACTTAGAGTGCGGACTGTGATTGTATGTTCTCTTGAGATCCTGAATCGATCGCATTAAGACACTTGTGGCAATTATTATTTTTGTTCTATGACGACAAATATTGGAATCGGAAATCGTTAATTTGAACCACTTCCGATATGAATACAGGGCCAATAGAGAAGATGGACCCTATTCTTGGGGAGCTGAATCAATTCCCAAAAACCGCATCTCGATATCTCTTACCGTTTTTGCTCCATGGAAATCAGAATTGAAACAGGAAGTAGTAGTAAATCTGAGCCACTTCCAGTTTTGATATAATTTTTGGGATAGCCATGACGGTATCACCGTATGTCTGATACTGAATCGCAAATACTGAATCGTTTGCAAAAAAAAAAAAAAAAAAAAAAAAAAAGCCACTTCTCACTATCTGTCACCGTTTTCGTCATCTGGCGATACATGTTGAAACCGGAAATGGTTAATTCGAACCACTTACTGTTTCAATAGATGGTTAACGGAGGAATTGTAACCTATCCTTTAGAAAATGAATCAATTTTAAAAACCGCTTCTTGATATTCCTGATCGTTTTTGCTTTACGGAAATCACTGTTGAAACCGGAGGTAGTAGTAGATTTCAACCACTTCCGGTTTTGTAAAGTGTTGTGGGCTGTGACGAGATGTTCTCTTGAAATCCTAGAACGATTGCAGTAAGCCGCTTGTCGTTATCTCTTACTATTTTTGTTCTATCACAATAAGTCTTAAAAAAGAAAGTGGCTCGTTTGAACAATTTCTGGATAGAATAGAGGGTCAATGATGAAGCTGGAACCTATTCTTTGGAAAATGAATCGATTGAAAAAAAAAAAAACGCATCTCGATATCGCGTACCGTTTTTGTTCTGTGGAAATCAGTATTGAAACATGAAGTAATATTAAATTTGAACTACTTCCAGTTTTGGTAATGTTTGGGATAGTCATTGTATCATGGTATGTTCTTTTGAGATGCTAAATCGTTTGCAAGAAACAGCTTCTTCCGATGCGTTACTGTTTTCGTTCTATGGCGATAAACGTTGAAACCGGAAATCAGTAATTTGAGTCATTTCCAGTTTGAGTAGAGAGTTATCGGAGGAGATGGAATCTATTCTTGGGACGCTGAATCGATTGCAAAAGACGTCTTGTTATCTTTTACCGTTTTTGCTTTGATACCCGTTGACTGATAGACGGACGGACAAGGTCGTTCCATAATACTTCCGACACTTATGCATAGCTAGCATTAGTGGCGAGTGGCGTATTTTGTTTCGGGGTGGGGGGGCTATGCATAAGACGTGAATAAGCACCTATATTTTTCCTCTTGTGTGCCGACAAATTTTTAACGAAGTTGTGTATATAAAAATTTTATTTCGGAGGGGAAGGGCTTGAGCCCAATAGCCCCCATAAATACGCCACTCCATTTTGGAAGTCTACAAAGAAAGAAAGGACAAGAGCACTTACTTTATTGTTTTCTGAACACAAACTAAGACGTGAAAAGCTTAATTTTATGCAGTTCAAATCTAAAACATTCAGGGGATCAAAGATCACTAATATCTCTCTCCTAGTATCTCTCTTACTATAACAGTTAACATACTGAAGTTATTTCAGATGAGATGCTCATTGGGTTTTGTAATATACAATTTAAAATAATTAGTAACTGTACAGTGGCAACTCTGCTCTCTCGTACAGCTTTTAGTTTGGTGAATCAACGGATGTGACGGTAGGCGTATATGTGTGTGGGGGTTGACCTCATCTTCACGTTATTTGTTCCAGACATGGGACTCAATTACTTAAATGACCGGACGTGGAAGAGAGAATATGTTACACTCTCTTGTGCGTGTATTTTTTTTTTTTTTTTGGCAATTACGAAGACCTCAAGGCTAACTAACAAGGTCTGGAGCGCAACTCATTTGTTTGAAACACCAGCTAAGCATAAATTAATTAACAGTCATACAGTTCGTTGTTCTTGATGCCGCAATGGCAGCTAACAGATCAACGCTGTTATTCTTGCTTAAAATATTGTTGTGTGTTTGGGGAATTTATTATTCACTTTCTTGCAGTAGATTTTAAGAAAAGAATAGACTAAAACTTGTTCTAACATCCACTTTCACAGTGGGTAAATTTTGCTTCTCGTACGGCATCTTAGCATATGTTAAAAGATTTTTCATATATTCCATAAATCAAATGACCCTTTAGTTTAGTTTAAGAGGCCTCATCCCGGCGGAATTAAAATACCGCTAATTTTACAGTAATTATGTGATATCTTCAAATAGATAAAAGACATCGATATTATTTTGCGTGAGCCGTGAGGTACCGTTATCACAAGTCACCTACTGGCTTTCCGTTTTCAGCCGCTTAGAAACGCGAAAATAAATGCCGATTTTCAAAATTGCTCGAAATCGAAAGCAGATAATTGAATCGTGATAACGGTATTTCATGTAAAATGATATTGTCTAGGGCGCTCTTGTTCGACATTTCGATTATCTTTTATTTATTTGAAGATATCACACAATTACTGTAAAATTAGCGGTATTTTAATTTCGTCGGGATCAGAATTATTATTTAAGAAATGGTAGAATGAACATATGGGAGGCAACAGCAAAACCTCGAGGAAACACACACTGGTACGATATTATCCCAAGCTCGCATGGTTTGAAAAAAGAATCAGAGATCCCTCGCTGCGGAGATGCACGCTCTACCACTGACCTATTTTGCTCTCAATTTATATATATTGTATTATTTTCAATTTTTATTAACTCTTCAATTACCCGCGTGTTTACAAACACAAGTAGTTAAATGAAGTAAGTATAATAAGGCAGAATTACGATATTTCTGCCATCTTGTGTTCTTGTGCATCACTATTAAAAAAATTAGGAGAAAAATAAAGGATTTTCGAAAGGATTATTGTTCTTCTCAACTTGCAGTTAAAAGCAAACCAAGGAAACGCGTAGGTGTATCTTTTCTCCTCCCTAACAAGCTATTTTGTCATGATGACAATTATATTCAGAAGGATTTCAGTTGTACTTCGTCACGAAGGAGGAAACTATATTTGTAGTGATGACACAATCGTCGACGTTACGTTGCACAATGTATTAGTGTCAAGCCAAAGAAAGGCATTACTGCAAATAGTGAGTGCGGAATGCTTCAGAAGAGATGCCATTTATGAAAATAATAAATTGAAATATGTCTTATCATAGATGTTGTCTAAAGCAAAATTCATTTGAGAGACCTGATAAGTTTTATTTGCTACGAAAAAAATACTGACTAAAGCTTAAAAACACACTGTATTTTAAACTATTATGTGTTACAGTTTCGGATATCTGCCATATCCTTCATCAGACACTATAATACACGCTATAGAACACACACACACTCACACTCACACACACACACACACACACACACACACATATATATATATATATATATATATATATATATATATATATATATATATATATATATATATATATATATATATATATATATATATATATAGTCATCCTTGTGAAAAAGTCTAAATTCTATTCGCTGAAAAGCCTTCAGCCAATCCCGTAGGTCCCCGTGTCCATTTTCCAACCAATTAATGAAAAAGTTATTTAAGAAAGGAAAAATCAGAGCTTATGTAAGGAATGCAGAAAAGTTAGTGGAAAATAAAGAAGAATAGAAAATACACCAAGAAGATTAATGAAGAGGAACAAGGAGTCATCTACAGGGTATGTTGTCGGGACTGCGATATGTCATATGTAGGAGAGATGGAGAAGAGAATGGAAAAAAGGATAAAGCAACATAAAGATGATGTGAGGAGGAAGAAAGATGCCAATGCGATGTACAAACATGTTAAGGAGACTAATCACAAAATTAACTTAGATCAGACGGAAGTATTGGAGATAGAGAAGAGAATGATATTAAGGAAGTGGAAAGAGGCAGATTGGATAAAGAAGGTAGGAAGAAATAAGCTGATGAACTGGACAGATGGCATTTCGAGATATGCTTTTCTGCAAGCGATTCAGGGTCCCAAGGATATTTTTCATTTCCTTCATTAACGCTCACTTCAAACCAAAAGTGGTTCAAATTAGTCATTTCCGGAAACGGTAACAGATAGCGACAAGCCGCTGTTTGCAAACGATTCAGCTTCTTAAGGCAATGTGCCATGGTTATCATGATCACTGTAGAAAACCTGAGGTGGTTCAAATTTAATATTGCTTCCGGTTTCAATATTGACTTCCGCAAAGCAAAAAATGGTGACATATCGAGATTCAGCTTCAGCAAATGATTCAGCGTCCCAAGAATAGGTTCCGTTTCCTACATTAACCCTCTATTAAAACCGGAAGTGGTTCAATGTAATCATTTCCGGTTTCAATATTTATTGCCATAGAACAAAACAATATTAGATAGCGACAAGAGTTTTTCTGCAATCGATTCAGGGTCTTAAGAGAACTTTCCATCACTATCTGCAATACTTCATCAAAATTGCAAGGGGTTAAAACTTACTACTTCCGGTTTCAAAACGGTAAGAGATATCGAGATACGGTTTCTTGCAATTGATTCAGCTTCCCAAGAGTAGATTCATTCTCCTCCCTTAACCATCTATTCAATCCAGAAGTGATTCAAATATACGATTTCCTGTTTCAACCTTTATGGGCATACAAGAAAAACAGTAAAGGATAGCGAGTAATGGCTTTATGATATGGATTCAGCGTCCGAGGAACAGGCTCTGTCTTTGATCTTATTAGTATATTGCAACCAATAGTTTTGGATGTACTACTTCAAGTTTGAGTATTGAGTTCCCATAGTTTGGAAGTGTCTTATAGTTTTACACTGTGAAACGAAACTCATTTGTTTTATATATTAAGAGTCTTCATCCCGGCGAAATTAAAATACCGCTAATTTTACAGTAATTATGTGATATCTTCAAATAGATAAAAGATAATCGAAATGTGGAACGAGAGCGCCCTAGACAATATTGTTTTACATGAGAAATCGTTATCATGACTCACTTATCTGCTTTCGATTTCGAGCAATTTTGAAAATCGGCATTTATTTTCGCGTTTCTAAACAGTTGAAAACGGAAAGCCACTAGGTGACTTGTGATAACGGTACCTCACGCAAAATAATATTGTCTAGGGCGCTCTTGTTCCATATTTCAATTATATTTTATCTATTTGAAGATATCACATAATTACTGTAAAATTAGCGGTATTTTAATTTCGCCGGAAGGAAGACTCTTAACACTTGTTTTATGTATACGTGCCACATAGAATTTCTTAAAGAAATACAATTACGAACACTTTCACCAATGTTGTAACAAAGCCAATTAGAATTATAATTTGTCCGACCGTATTTCCCCTGAAAAAATCTGAGAGGTAGTTTATTTTTGAGGATAAACTTTCTTCGGACGATTTTCACAGAAACGACACGAGTGATTTTGTTTATTTTTCGTAAGTAAATATTTCATTAATAACCTGACAATATGGCATCACACATTTGTCCTGAGAAAAGCTACAAAGTGTAATTTATTCTTTGGGCGAGTTTTGTTTTCTTGGACGATTTTCTCTAAAAGAGCTCAGGCGATTTTGTTTATATTTCATTAATAAACGTTTCATTATTAACTCAATAATGGTGTCTAAATCACTCCTTACGGGTAAATTTACAAGGGGCAGTTTAGTCTTGGAGTGCGTTTCTTTTCAGACTACTTTTGCGGAAACAACTCAGCCGATTTTGAACATATTTCATAAATAAATCTGTGGCTTGGATTTAAAAGGGCCAATGTCACTTTTTGGCAAAAGTGAGATACTCTTCAATTTTAACGTCTATAAATGGATGTTTTCTTGTACAAGAAGAGCAAATGTTAACACGAAACAGTTTGGAATATATAACATTCATGTTAACATTTGCTTTTCTTGCAGAATAAAATACGGTATCCATTTATAGGCGTTAAAATTTGACGAACATCTCATTTTTACCAAAAAGTGACATTGGCCCTTTTAGACCCAAGCCACAGAAATATTTCATTAACATTCCCATAATGTTGCATAAATGACTTCCTTGAGAACATCCACAAGGGGGTAATTTACTATTGGGGCGAAATTTTTGACAATTTTGTGAAATACGATTTCTGCAGTTTTGTTACCTTATTCTATGTACAAATATTTCATTAATAACTCTAATGTATTGCATAAATCAGTTTATTATGAAAAAAATCTACAAGGGCTAATTTGCTGTTAGGGGTAAGCTTTCTTTGGGCAAAATTTTCCGAAAACGCTTTATAATTTTATTCATATTTCACAAAAAAAAAAAAAAAAGTTTCATTACTAACTGAAGCAGAATATGATTTAATTTAAGAAATTGGAGCGAGAGAGTTTAGTGCAGTGGCCGGCCTGTATCTTTTATTGAAATTTTTCCTTCTATTAAGTGCAATTATCAGCTTTCTTTAAATTTTTGTTGTGATTAGTTATATGCAAGACCGCCGATCCTGGGGAAGCCGAGGGGCCTCCCAAAGCTCATGTGGACCCCCTATTGTATTTGTGAATATACAATACTTGGCATAATTTAAGTGTAATTTGTCTTAAAATCTTCATATATATATATATCTTCTGCATCTGAATGCCCCCTTCCAAATTTACAGAGAAATCGGCGCCCTTAGTTTTATGTATATTTCAACAAAACACAACCAGTCGATTGACCGTTTTTACGTCACTATTGTCTTCACTGGTGCAGTAATAATGTCTTTAAAATTAAGTGAAATCTTCAGTTTGTCGCTGAATTTATGACTTGTACATTAAAGCTAGGGTTTAGTAAAATAAGAAAGTGGAAGAAAACATAATAACCTCGTGAGAGCCTACGAATATAATAATTGTCCACCACAAATTTACATGATCTAGGATTGAATTAAGGACCGTGTGCAGCGAGGTGAATGTAGCACCCTAAACCACCGTGCTCCGAAAGTTACTTTAAAAACGATAAATTAAATGTAAGAATTACGTTTACCTGTGGACTGTGTGTTTCTGTGTCGTGTTTTGTTTCACTGTAGATTTACCTCACCACATTTGTTATACCTTTCTGTTCGTCTGTGTTCTATTTTAAATCAAAATATGAAAGATAAATACCTAGAAAAAATCGATCTCTTAAATTTCAGGATTGCCACCCAAATCGTCATCAACTGTAATACGAGACCAGAAGGAAGGTACCAAACCACACACTCTCCCTATACCTGGGCAAAAATTAGGTGATATCACTGACATCGACAAACAGGTTGTGACTGAGGATAGTGAATTTCTATCTGTCGATAGCGCTGAAGATGTACAGACATATCAACAAAGAGGTAGGGTGAAAGGTGATCTTTCATTACCTTGGAGGCGTCGAGGTCGCTCGGCAGACAGTAGACCAACAGAGAAAAGTGTTGCCCCTTGGCGTCGAAGCAGTTCTACCACTAGGGACAGTGCACGTGATGTTACTAAGCTATTAGATGGGAAAAAGCCAAGCACAGTTCCATGGACACAAGAAGAAATCAAATTGAAACGTGCACCCAGAGAGAAAAGGCAACCAGAAAAGGAAAAATTAGAAGAAGTCCAATTAAAACCAGTACAGAAAGACAAGAAAGAACCAGAGAAGGAAGGTGAACAAGTTCAATTAAAACCGGTTAAAAGAACAAAAGATACACCTGACGAGTCTGAAGGCATAACTCTGAAACCTGTCAAAAGAGAGAAAAAGTCTCCAGAGAAAAGAGAACCCTACAAATTGAAGCCTTTTAGCCGCGACAAGCCACAAAAGCAAGAACAACAGGAACAATTACGTCTGAAACCAGCTAAGAAAGATGAAATTGAAGCTGAAACACAGAAAATAGTTCCTACTAAAGCAGTGCCCAAATTTGGAGTTCCTCATAAACCAGGAGATATTCCAGAAGAATTTGTTGCAACAAGAACACATGAAGAAGATGTTGCACTTTTAAATCTTGATAAAACCGTGGAGGAAGTTTTAAAAGAGCCTACAACAGTTCCTTGGCAAACGAGTGAAGATACTCTTATAATGGAACCTGCAGTAGATATAGAAGAAGAGAAAAAGAAACCGGTAACTCCTTGGACTACAGGGCAAGTCAAATTGAAACCTGCTGTACGCGAGAAAAAGGAACCACAGAAGGAAAAGATTGAAGCAGTTCAGTTGAAACCAACTCATAGACAGAAACGAGAACCAAGTAAAGAAGAACTTGAACGTGTTGATTTGAAACCAGTGACAAAGCAGAAAGAAGAACCAGACAAGTCTGAAGGAATAGTATTAAAACCAGTAAAACAAGAAACACAATTGCTTGAGAGACCAGAACCAGCAAAACTAAAAAGAATTCCGACCATGCAAGTAGAATCATTACCTTCTGACAAAGTTTCACTGAAACCTGCTATATCTGACGAAAGACCAGAATATGTTCGTGAAGAAGATACAACTGTTATACAAAGAACAGAAGAAGATACTTCTCTTTTGCAAGTAGATAAATCTACCAAGGAAGAAAGCAAGCTCCCTTGGCGAAGGGTAGAGGACACAAGTAAGAAATTGACGAAAATTGAACTAGAACATCAAACAAAACCTACCAGTCTTCCTTGGACTCAGGAGCAAGTGAAATTAAAACCAGCTACTCATACAAAGAAAGAGTTACCAAAAGAGCATTTAGAAGAAGTCCAATTAAAACCGGTACAACCTCAGAAAAAAGAACTTCCGAAAGAGAGCATAGAAATTGCTTTGAAACCTGTTACCAAAGAAACAGAAATACCTGAAAAGCCTGAGGTTGTTAAATTGAAACCAAAAGTGAGAGAAAGTGTGCCAAAAATACGAAAGACAGAAGAAAGCAAAGAAATTATCCATCGAACTGTTGATGAAGAAGATGCATCACTTTTGAAAATCAGGAAAGATGAAAAAGTCACAAAGAAAATAACTGAAAAGATTACAGAAATAAGAAAACCAGAAGAAACCGATGAATCATTCGATAGAACAGTTGAGCAAAGTAGCACTTCACTTCTTATAGTCAGTAAGGATGTTGAAGTCACAAAAGATGTAAGTAAGAAAGGCCCTCAGAAGGATATCACAGAAACAGAAAAACAGCCTCTCCCTTGGGTACAACAGCAAATTAAACTAAAACCTACAATCAGAGAAAAGAAAGAAATTACGAAAGAAAAACTTGAAGAAATTCAATTAAAAACAGTCAAGGGAGAGAAGATAGAAGTTACACCCACAGTTGCCGAGAAAACTGATCTTCAGCCGGTAAAAAGAGAGGATGCACCGAGGGAACGAGACATAAAATCAGAAGATACATTGTTGACATTTAGAAGTGAGGATGATTCAACCTTGCTGCGTGTAGATAAATTATCAGACGTTTTGCCTCAAGTTGTTCCAAAACATGAAGAAGAAGATATAACAAAAATTACTCCTGTTCAAAAAATAGAAGAAACGAAGAAACCTGTTTCTTCAATTCCATGGACACAAGAACAAATTAAGTTAAAGAAAGCATCACGTGAGAAGTTTGAGCCTAAGAGGGAACAGTTAGAAGAAGTTACGCTGAAACCAGTGAAAAAAGAAAAACCTGAAGAAATCTCTAAGAAGGAAGATGTTATACTAAAACCTGGAAAGAAACCTGAAAAAGAAGAACCTGAAAAGATTGGAGTGCATTTAAAGCCTACACCAAAGTTAGAAAAAGCGCCAGATGAAGAAAAGGAGGTCAAGTTAAAAGCAGAACCAGAAAAAGTAACTCCTAAACCTGTTAAGAAAGAAAGAAAACCTGATGAAATTAGGGAGGAAAAGGAAATACTTGTTGAATCCGATGATCAAACTATAAGCAAATACATTGAGGAACAAGAAACAGTATTGAAAACAACGGAAAAGGAGCCGCAGCAAGAAGTCATGGAAACTAAAGAAGAAAAACTCCCTTGGAGAAGGAAACCAAAAATGAAGAAGCGTGATGAAATAGAGCAAGTTGTTGATGAAACACCACAGAAATTACCACCAGTAGCATCGGTTGAGGAAACTAAGCCTGAGGAGGACTTGCCTACCAAGAAAGAACAGGTGCCGTGGAGGCGGAGGGTAGCAGAAAAGCCTAAGACACCAGAGAAGAAAGAGGAAGTGACGTTGAAACCAACAAAGAGAAGTGAGAAAAAGAAGTCACCTTCTCCAGAGTCCGTAAAATTGAAACCTGTTACGAGGAGAGAGAAGACAAAATCGCCGTCTCCTGAAGAAGTAAAATTAAAACCAGTTAGAAAGGAAAAGGAAAGGTCTCCGTCGCCCGAGCCAGTAAAATTAAAACCTTTTATGAAAGAAAAATCACAAGAAAAGAAAGAAGAAGTAGTGTTAAAACCTGTTCCGAAAAGAGAAAAAGAAAAATCGCCTTCCCCAGAATCAGTGAAACTGAAACCTATTAAGAAAGAAAAGAAAAAATCTCCATCACCAGAACCAATAAAGTTAAAGCCTACGAAGAGAGAAAAATCTCCTGAAAAGAAAGAGGAAGTAACATTAAAACCAATACCTAAAAAGGGGAAAGAAGAATCACCAGAACAGAAAGAAGAAATTGTGTTAAAACCTGTTACGAGAAAGGAAAAAGAAAGATCACCTTCTCCAGAATCAGTGAAACTGAAACCAATTAGCAAAGAAAAGAAGGAAGCTCCATTACCAGAACCAATAAAATTAAAGCCTACGAAGAGAGAAAAATCTCCTGAAAAGAAAGAGGAAGTAACATTAAAACCAATACCTAAAAAGGGGAAAGAAGAATCACCAGAACAGAAAGAAGAAATTGTGTTAAAACCTGTTACGAGAAAGGAAAAAGAAAGATCACCTTCTCCAGAATCAGTGAAACTGAAACCAATTAGCAAAGAAAAGAAGGAAGCTCCATTACCAGAACCAATAAAATTAAAGCCTACGAAGAGAGAAAAATCTCCTGAAAAGAAAGAGGAAGTAACATTAAAACCAATACCTAAAAAGGGGAAAGAAGAATCACCAGAACAGAAAGAAGAAATTGTGTTAAAACCTGTTACGAGAAAGGAAAAAGAAAGATCACCTTCTCCAGAATCAGTGAAACTGAAACCAATTAGCAAAGAAAAGAAGGAAGCTCCATTACCAGAACCAATAAAATTAAAGCCTACGAAGAGAGAAAAATCTCCTGAAAAGAAAGAGGAAGTAACATTAAAACCAATACCTAAAAAGGAGAAAGAAGAATCACCAGAAAAGAAAGAAGAAATTGTGTTAAAACCTGTTACGAGAAAGGAAAAAGAAAGATCACCTTCTCCAGAATCAGTGAAACTGAAACCAACTAGCAAAGAAAAGAAGGAAGCTCCATTACCAGAACCAATAAAATTAAAGCCTACGAAGAGAGAAAAATCTCCTGAAAAGAAAGAGGAAGTAACATTAAAACCAATACCTAAAAAGGGGAAAGAAGAATCACCAGAACAGAAAGAAGAAATTGTGTTAAAACCTGTTACGAGAAAGGAAAAAGAAAGATCACCTTCTCCAGAATCAGTGAAACTGAAACCAATTAGCAAAGAAAAGAAGGAAGCTCCATTACCAGAACCAATAAAATTAAAGCCTACGAAGAGAGAAAAATCTCCTGAAAAGAAAGAGGAAGTAACATTAAAACCAATACCTAAAAGGGAGAAAGAAAGATCACCAGAATCGGAACAGGTTAGCTTGAAGCCTGTTAGAAAAGAACCTAAAGAAGAAAAGAAAGAAAGAGATCAGGTTCAACTCAAGCCTGTAAAACAAAAGAAAGAACCAGAGGAAAACTGGAAAGATATTTCTTTGAAACCTGTTGAACCAGAAGATAAACCAGTCGAGAAAACAGAACTTCCATGGCGTAGGAAACAAGAACTGAAGCCTGAACCTGTCTCAGTACCTCAGGAGCCGATGGAGGAAGAAAAACCGTCTGAGAAAGTTGAAGTTCCATGGCGTAGGAAGTCTGAAACTAAGCCTGAACCTGTGCCAGTAGCCCTGAAGGAAGAACCACAAATTGAAGAAAGACCTCCTGAGAAAACGGAACTTCCGTGGCGCAGGAAGAAAGAAAGAAAACCGGAAGCTGTCACAGTACCTGTCAAAGAAGAACCAAAGCAAGAACCTGTTAAGGAAGAAACAAAGCCAGCGCCTGTCCCGGTTCTTGTTCCAGAAGAACCGCAGCCAGAAGATAAAGCCCCTGAGAAAAGCGAACTTCCATGGCGAAAGAAGGAACAGACCAAACCTAAACTCGTTCCAGTGTCCGTCAAAGACAAGTCAGAAGAAGAAAAAGCACCTGAAAAGACAGAACTTACCTGGCGTCAAAGAAAAGAAGTTAAACCTGAACTTCTACCAACCGATGTTAAGGAAGAAGAAAAGCCAATCGAAGAGCAACCTGAAAAGAGTGAACTTCCGTGGCGTAGAAAATCAGACACCAAGCCAGAACCAACTATTGTTCCTACGAAAGAGAAGTTAACACCAGAGCCTGTACCTATGTCGGATCTTGTCAAAGAAGAAGAGGAAGCTCCTGAAAAGTCTGAACAACCGTGGCGAAAGAAACCAAAAGATGTAAAGAAACTAATTTCAGAAAAACAACCCCAACCTGTACCAGAAATGATTCCTGACGAAGCAAAGGATGTTCCAGAAACGGTGACACAAAAGACAGTTACACCCTGGGTAAGACCTACAAAGGTGGAGGAAACACTCGTTGAAGAAGTTCAGGTTGAAGAAAAGAGTGAGACAGTCATGATACTGAAACCAACAAAACAAGAAATCCCTGTTCCTGCTACGGAGGAAATTAAACCCGTAGAGGAAGAAATTGTTGAAACATCAATGGAGAAGCGACAAGTCAAAGTAGACACCAAAGCTAAAAAAGTAACAACCCAAGAACAGATTGCTATACGACCCGAGCAGGGACCACTACCTGAAGTGGAAATCATATCTCAGAAGAGAATTACCAAAGAAAAACATAAGGTCAATGTTGAAATATCTCAACGATTTACTACCGAAGATGCCATTAATATATCCGATGAAGTAAAACCGGAAGAGGATCGAGAATCACCTGAAAAGGACACGTCAAGAACTGAGATTGTCCTTAGCAAGAAAGAGCCCGAACAACCTAAACCGCGTGAGAAGGTGGAAAAAGAAATACCAATAGAGGAAGTACAGAAAGTAGATATCGATATCAAAGAAATAGCTAAGAAAGAGGTAGAGATTATTCCTGAAGAAACTAAAGAAGTGTCGGTAGTTCAAATGGTAAAGAGAGAAGTAAGAAAAAAGACAACAAAAGCAACTCCTCCTAGATTTATACAAAGGCTACAGCCAGTGATCACTAATAAGAAAGAAATTGCACACTTTCAGTGCAAGATTGAAGGCTTGCCTTTCCCTGAAATATCATGGTACTTTAACGAGAAAGAAATTCTTCCTTCTGACCGCATATCTATGACAGTGTTTGAATCGACTGCTAGTTTAGAAATCAAAGACGCATCACCAAACGACGTGGGTATCTATTCATGCAGAGCTGCGAATCCAGCTGGCGTTGCCACATCCACAGCCAATCTGGTCGTCATGGGTATGTGTTACTTTTTAATGCAGCATGTTTTATTATTTGCATGCGTGTGTCTGTGTGCTCTTTTATTTTACTACTTTGAGTTATCTGTTGGAGTTTCGAATCAATGTTTCTTCATATTTAATAAAATACATTTACAGTGTTGCAACATTGCAGTAATGATATTCACGTCACACTTTGGACTGGTTACTTGGAATACATGCCTGGAGGTGAACATTTTAGGGAGCATCAAATTCTCAGAAAAGGAAATGTTTATAGATAAATTAATCTATGACAGTTTGAAGAGTACTCTATCACCCACCCAAATGATGGTAACTACAAATTTTAAAACTGATGGCGTAATAATTAAACGAGTCTCATAATATGCACCTAGATATATTTTGGCATCGCGATTTGAAACTGCTGTCAGAAGAGTATACTTTCGGTCGCTTAACACGTGCGTTTTTTTTTTACATAAAAAATATGATTCACTCTAGTAGTGCGGAGGAGGTGACAGAATGTTGTTGGCACATAGTAATGCAGTGATTGAGTATATTTTGTATGTTTCAAACTTAAATAACAGGATCGGAATATAAAATAATTTTCAAAGAAAGTTCGAGATGCGTTTTTCGGTCATGGAAGTTTGTTTGGGGAATGAGATAAAAAGTGTTACAAACGAATTTCAAGCCAGTTAAAATATTTAGCAATATTCTCTGGTGGAAAATATTTTATGTCCTTTTAATTATTTGAGAGGCACGGTGATAAAAATAGTATTTCTCAAATATTTTTGTTTCGGTCTACTCGTGTAAAGGATTCACAAGTCAGTTAGTATGTAGCTTAATGTAATAAATTATTTTCTTCCTAATTAATATTGAATTCGTTTGGTATGAAGGCAATCGACCAAATATTATTGATGTGACTTCGCAATTTTCTTTTGTGGAGAGTGAACTGAAAGTGGAGAGTGCTGATTAGAATTATATGTATATTAAATTCAACCTAGGATAAATTATATTTCTGACTAAAGATGTTCCATTTTATAAATTAGCTAGCTGAAGTGTCCTTTTTCTTGACGAGAAGAATAGAGTTACGAAAAATGTGGAAGATATAATTCAACCCTATTTTCTTCTCCCTGTTATGATACGTATTTTAATGAAAGTATTACGAAAGCCAAGTTCAGGCCAAGTGGTAACTATATTTAAAAATTCGTCTCGAACGGCTCATTAGTTTTCTCATGATTATGAGACAGACAACGTTGATCTGAATTGAGGAAAAAAAAATACAGAAATTTTCCCCTTCGCCCCTTAAAGTTGAATTTTTCATAACGCTGGGAAAAGTATGAGAAATTTATATACCGAATTTCAGCTCTCTAACTTAAGTGACTCATGAGATACTCTAGTTTCTGCGTACATTTTGAACTTCCATTCCCCCTTAAAGCAGGGGCATAAATAAGGGCACCGCAGACGCCGCATTTCGGGGGGCCTCAAGCCATCAGGGGCCCCCAAATCGTGAAGTTGGACGTAAAGAAGGGGCCCCACTCCACGCTATCTGCGGGGAGGCCCCCATACCTTTAGTTATCCCACTGCCTTAAAGTATGCATTTCATTCAAAGTGATGTGATAAAATCCCAGTTGAAAGTACGTACTATGTTCAATAATTCATTTCCAACGGTTCAAATATTTTCCGTTATGATGTAACAGACTACGAGGTTTAATCAGAAAGTAAAGCCTGCAGTGCAACGTGTGTATATTATTTCATACAACCAATACAGCCAACAGGTAGTATATACATTAGGTTATATTTCGACAAAGTTTCCATAGCGGTTGACGCACGTGGCGCATCGTGGGATGAATTTGAATATTCCCTCCTGGTAAAAATCCTGTTCTTACGTGTTCAGCCACGTTGTAACGAAGTGTTCAACCTCCTCGTCTAAAGTAAGCGACAGCCTCCTAGATGCTCCTTCAAATGCGGGAACAAGTGAAAGTTACTTGGAGCGAGGGTGCAGATAGGGTGGCCAATGATGTCCGGCTTCAAAATTTTCGACAGAATTCTAGACGAAAAAACGTTTTGGACTGAATAATAACACAAGTTTCCTGCTTTCAGTCGACATTTAATTTCTTCGTGGGTATGTTTTTGGTCTGTTAATATTGACCTTAGATATTTGAAAGTGTCTACTTTATCGAAAGTATTATTTAAAACTTTGACGAATCCATAATTTACAGCATTACGATCCGGACGAACTTCCATGTATTTAGTTTTTTCAGCATTAACTTCTAAACCCATGTTTCTGCAAGCATTTAATAAGGCCTCTGCATTTCTTTCTATTCTCCTATCATCCCCTATTAGATTTACATCATCGGCATACACCATAAAAGGCTACTTGATGTAAAAATGAGTCTATGGACAAAGAAACGACAATTAGCGACAATGGGAGCCAATGTGCTAAGAACACGGTATCTAATTGACAACACGTCTGCCCCTAAGAGTCTTTAGCAGCCTGTAGCTGAACTGAATTGAATTCGTGCTTTAATCAAAGGATAGTTTGTTCTAGAATAAAAATAGTAGAGAAAGTCTATTTTCATTTCTTTGTTGTATCAGCAGTTCGAAACATTCAATGCACTATTGACCTGCTGTGAGTCTTAATTTGTAGTGCTCAAATTCTTTTCATGTTTTACAGTTCTGTTTAAAGAAACGATCACACATTCCAAATTTGCCATTGAAATTAGATTTAGTTTCTTGTTCTTGTAACAACGACGAAAATGTGAGGAAGCAACCAACTGACAGAATAGTAAACTTACAAGAAAAAACTGCCAGATTACAAGATAGACACTATGTCCTACTATCTTCATTTAAACTTCAAAATTAGCAATGCAGTTACTTCTGCTGGCCAACATTATTTCCGGAATTCATTTGTCTTACCTTGCTAGGGTTTGTTCCCTGCTCTTAAAAAAATGTTTGCAGAAAAGACTATGTGAAGGAATATTAATGACACTGCGTTTGTCTTACGGTGACTAAGTAATTTGGCTGTGCTGCAACATTCTTGCCAATCCTTGCCAAATTGTCTCGGTCCAAAGTGGGTTGCCAAGAAAAATAGGATAGGTTTTTGAGCCCAATTCTGTCTATCAAACTTGTGAAGGCGATACCTCATTTTCAGTTTGTGTATTTAAGTGTGAATATGACCTGTGTGATGGATATATGAGAAAGTTCCTGTTTTTTTTTTATTTTTTAAAATTCTATCTTATGATTTTTCGTGATCCATAAAGCACTTGAATTTCTCCATTGGGTTCTAATTTTTATTTGTATGTCCGTTGTCAAGATAATATATGATTTTAGTCAAGTTTCTGTTTTGATTGTTAGGTTAGTGCGCATCAAGTGTCTGCCTCAAGTGCATTATTTTTAATGGCAAAAAAAAGAAATAAATAGAAAAATATAAAAAAGAAAAAGAAAATTAAAATATATGTTTAATTATAATAGTCACCTTTACAACCACATACTTTTTCGATCGCTTAGTCAACAATTAGAGTCCATGGGTCTGCGATGCGTAGAAGCCTTAACCGCACGTTCTGCCTAGGGAGATCTTCCCCCCAAGATGAGATCAAGATACCGGGAGAAGTGGTGGTCAGTAGGAGAGACACCAGGAGAATACGATGGATGAGGAAGTTTATGCGTATATCATGAAGAGCCTGAACCATCCGTTGCGCGACATGGGGAGAGCATTCTAATCCAACATGATTACACCATCTTGTCTGTTCTCCATTTCTGGATATTTGCGGACAAGCTTGCGATGCGTTTTATCCAGTTCATTACTGAAACGATCTGCATTGATGGTCTCACATCACTTTAGAGACAATTAATGAAATACTACTACTATAATACCACTATACCAGCAATAACACCTTTTATGGACGAAGATATGGTTTACAAAAAGGCTTGGACATTGTTCATTGTCCAACCAGTGTCATAATCACTTACGATTGCCATAGTAAATCCATTCTTCATCTGAAGTGACAATCAGTGCAGAAAACTTTCTCGGTTAATCCTTACACTCAGAAAACTGCACACCTCTAGACGGAGATTCATGTTGGCCGGTGTCAATTCATGTGACACCCATCAGTCCAAATTTTTCACCTCACTGATTGCACAGAATAACCAATGTTGACGTGTGGTGTGATGTATGTCCTGAGGGTCCGCTTTCACGGTATTTCTGAAGAACTTATCCAAACATGACGTTGATAGTTGCTCATGACGCTAATTTTGCGTTGGTGTGTCACCGGAACAATATTTGACAAGCCAACTGTGAATGGTAAGTTAATTCGCTATATCTGGCCCAAATACACTGTTAGTGTTTTCTTGCAGCTTGCTGTGCAGAATTTTCCAGTCTAATTTCGTAAAAATAAAAAAAAAATTAAAAATCGTACTTGTGTGATGTCCATGATACACTTTCGTACGACCCTATTGAACAATGCAGTACAACCAGACTGTCTATGTACTCCAGCCTATTTACTGGAAATATACAGAGTTTGTGATGTTAGACGCGTGACCTTAGTCTACTACTGCGTTGTCGCCGAGGTGAGTTTCCCACCCGACGTCAAAACGGAGATTTTGTTGGAACCAACCTGATATTTTTGAATGGTATCAGTTTTAATATTGGTATAAGAAAAGAAAATTGGTAATTGAATTTGCCTGTTTATACTTGGGTTAAATTATAAATGAAATAGCGACATAAGTATCTGCCTAGAAAAGGGACGATATATGTATGTAGCTACACGACACAGAGATTTTAATGAGCGTGGAAGACAGATTCTTTAAATTAAAATAAATATATTTGAGTTAACGTTCTATGTACAGTATGTATTTTATAGACGAGACAACGACAAATGATAGGGTGAGGGATAAATTGTAAATGTAAGCGAGTACACATCAGGTGGATGCAGATGTCACAGCGCAAATATTTTATCCTCTATTCACCACTGCATTGTTTTTTGATATCACCTTACATGGCTAATGCTATTTGTCTCACTTGTAAGACAGTTAGTCCACAACTCAGTTCTTGCGTGCGTATCACGTACGACACTGCCGTATTTTCTACTTCCTTGTCAATAACAAACGACCGACCGAGTTTAGAAATGTCTATTGCCATGGTTTTGTCCATTACACCTTCACTCTTAAGTGTGTGACTAAAACTATACTTTAGAGTGTTCCACGGTACACCATGTATCTTTGCAGCTTTATGTAGATGCAGTTGTTCAGCAACAGTTCTAATTGCATTTTGTAATTCATGTGTATTGTAACAACATCATTTTCCTTTCTCCACTTCACTGTTCATGCTGATATGCACAAGACGTGAAGTCATAAGAGCTGTATTGCACAAGTTGATAACAATGTGCATCAATTCAAGTTTACATCGTTTTCTACAATTTTTCTTCTTATATAGAAAAATGGATGTTTGTCCTGTATATAAATCCACACCCTTGGCTTGACATAAGTCTGGAAGAGACCGTAGGTTGCTTAATATTTTCTCTGATACGTATCTAAGGGAGGAGGAAGTGGATTCAAATAGGAAGAGCTAGTTTAAAATTTATGCAAAAAGGAAAAGTACCTCATGAGCTCGTCATGTTAGGAAGATGAAACTCGGTATGTAAACTCGTTTTTAAAAATAAGCGAACATACATATATGACTTACAATCTGGAGAAAAATACTGTAGATTAAGACCTCTAGAGCCTAGAAGGAGTGGAAATTGAGTAAAAGTTAAAAATAGTCGAAGTTCGCTGATATTAGTATCGAATCCATAATGTTGGGTCACTGAGATGAATAGTGGCACTTCTCGATGCCGTAAAAATCTAAGTGCAGCCCCGATCAGCATTGGTTATGAGTGAGAAGGGGTGGAAAATTATCAAGATTAGGGCGGAGTCTATAGTTTTCGAGGTCGGTAAGCTGATTGGTGATAGTCCTTATGATATTTAAACTCAAGTTTAGTAAAGAATGTACATGTCAGCTGGCAAAAGAATTGATATTGGCAACGCCGGAGGCGTTGACCATCGTTATTATTCAACTCAGTTCTTTATTTTCAAATATCGTGCATAAACATACTTCTCGTATGAACCCGGACACTTTTGCTAGTTATACTGTAATACGAATATTTTGTACAGAAAACAGCAAGATTATCTTTCCCTTGACTGCTATAACTCCATTGGGTTGGGTCCAGTACTTTTGCTGATATCGAAAACGTCTGAACAGATGCAACCCAATTTACACCTAACATTTCAACCAGGGGACGACAGTTGGTAAGCTTGTGGAGCGCTGAAACAACGTTTTACTATGCAGTTGATGCATAGGTAATGTCTCCGATTTAAGATTAATCTCTAATGTATGGAGCGTGCTGTCCAATGAGTGCTATATAATTAATGGCATTCTAATTCGCTGTGTATACTGCGTGTAAGAAGAAAGAGAAAAAAAACACTGATCATACATGAGTTAAAAAATGGTGGAAATTAACCGAAAATATCAAATATGGAACAATTTATGAAAGGAAGTTTGTAAAGCTTTGTATCCATTTATGGATCTACTTCAATTCCCCGTCAGTATCGTCATTCGAACATCTCTTTCTTTCTCCACAGTAGTAATATCTTACATATCACATTAAGTGTGGGTCGAAATTGAAATTGATGCATTTGAAAATTTTCTGACCTGTGTAGATTCGAACCCGGGCCGTTTGAGTAGGAATGCAATCAACAACTACTTACCTACGGCACAAAAACTGTTAGCTAGTTGAAAACCTTTCATGTAAGACTATTTCAAATACTAAAGCCAGTATGGGAAGATGATCATTATTTGAGTATTCATCCTTTTCTTCTTAAACCCAGAAACAGGTTAAATAGTTCTTGATATAAAGCACTCATTGGACAACATGTACTGAACCCGACTTAATGGAGTTATAGCAGTGAGTGGGGGAGATGCATTGGCTGTTGACTGTACATGTTTATCTGTAACTCACATTTTCTTTGGAACTTCTTAATAGTCAGATGCTTGCTTACCTTGCTTTTTTTACTTTTTTTGTCATTCTTTTGCGACCGTTCCTCATCGTGTCATCCAAGCTTTCGTGGTGCATTTACACTCACTCCAGGGCTACCCTTTGTAGGAAATAAAGAACAAATAAATCTTCAACTCCACGGATAATGATGTCGTAAGAACTGCTAATATATCACGGTATTATCTACATCACGATATTACAAACCTCTACCATATATAAAAGCTATTGTCAAAATTCTGTTATAAAGATTTAGGGTATTGTATATATATTTCTATCAAAATTTTCATTCTTAGGAAAATTTTCCGTTATTAATGCAGATATGGCAATATCCAGAATTGAGTATCTCCTTGAAATTAGCTAGATTATTAATGTTCATGGCTGAAGAAGAAGGCCATACCAAATATGCAAGTATTTAGTCCTAATTATAAATCTAACGAGCATTATTTGGTTTGGTTTGGTTTTGCAACATTTTGCGTTAGACTTGGATCACGAGAACATTTGCGATAGTATAAGTAACTTACAGAGACATGAAGCCCCTTTTCCTATTTACCACTGTTTGCTGTTGTGCTCTTTTAATTCAAGCGCACTAAATTTGTTGCAGATGTAGACAACTTCTTGGCAGATCTTAAAAGCCTGCTCTGTTGCATTACTGTTAAGGCAGGCAGAACTAACAGTATACGAGAAAAAGTAGGTCTGAATGCAAATGAGCGAAAAGATCTTGTTAATAAGGCAAATCTTGTTACATGAGAACAACTTTGTTTTTGCTGTAGTGTATTTTTAGCAGTTGTCTTCCAGAAGCACAATATATTTTGTGATAAATTTTACTTCAAAGTGTAAGCTAACATTGTAGAAAATGAAATAAAGTATTGTGCTCAAGCCGAATAATTACTTCAACAAATAACAAATACAATTCGCCACGAGAAATTCCTTCTTAACAAAGACTCTGGAGCCAAGATTAATACTTGAAAGTTGTTCTAAGAAAGGTGGCCAACTAGTTATAGAAAGGCTGAACCAAGTATTGTTAGTACTTTTCTCAGGTGTGGCACAAATGACCTAATCATGTATTGTTTTTTTTTTTCTTAAAAAAAAAAAGAAATGATACTTGTCTTGATATAGTCACATATACGTAGAACGTAATTTCACTTATTTGACTTGTTTCGTTAATCTACATAAAGTTAGAATATATGGAATTAAAACTCTTCATAAGGTACACTCATGTCCAAAATGATTGTCGCATATCTATAACTGTCTTCTTGTAAGAATATAATTTGATAATGACTTTACAGAGTACATTACTGGTACTATGTGTATAATCGGAAGATGTATATTTGTGGTAAACTTTACAGGAAAAGGATTATAAATATGAAAATTAGAATGAGTAAAACAAAATGTTGCTAAATGGACAAGTAAGTTTTGTTTTCGTTTTATTGTTCTTATTTACTGCTCTTTTGACATGAAATTTGCCACGTACATGTCTTTGCCGATTACACATACTAACATTATAAGCATGGGCGGCGATTAGGGGGAGCAAGAAGGGGCAGTTGCCCCCTCACTTTTTTGAAGTGACATTTAAAGTACATAATTTTATTTGGAAATGTAAAGTTTGTGTATATTACTGCTTCATAGAAAAAATGGCGCCATATAATATTTGCCGTTGCGTGAGTACGTATGGGTTATTTGTCTTCCCGTCGAGTTAAGAAAGCTACAGGAATTCCGTTTCAATTGCCACGGAAAATGGCTCAAAAACAGCGCCGTAACTTAGATTTTTTGGGGGGGAGAGGCAAGCATTAATACGCGTATTTGGGCCCCCTAGAAAAAGTTGCTTTTCTAATTTTTGGGCCCCCTCTTTCCATCTTTCTCTTACTCTTTATGGGACCCCGGAGCCTGTGGGCCCTCCCGCATGGCATGGTCTGTGGGGCCGTTAGTTATTCCCCTGGGCCCGTTCCATATATAACAAATTAATTAATGGGACAATATTCACAAACCTCAAAGCCTAATGAATAAATATTATTTCGGGACCTTAATAGTAGAAAGTTTTTACTGAAATGGGCCCACAACTTATTTTTGTTTTTTTTACCTTTTGTGTATTGTTTAGTTTATGTAATGTAGTGAAACTGATGCTTCATTTGTATTTTCCATGTTCGTACCGTATATGGAGTAAGAAAATTTTGTCATAAAATGGGCTCGCATCGAACGGCGGAGAGTTTCTCTGGGGGGGGGGGCAGTTGCCCCCTGCCCTCCACAAGTTACGGCCCTGCCCAAAATTTAACCTATTGGAGCGCAACAATTCTACCGTAGCAACAATTCCTTCTTACAAGCACTCGATATGTTATTCAGATGCTTTGAAACTAATTCGGAGAACATTTTGCAAAAGAAAAAAATAAGTCTTTCACAAGTTATTCTTAAATTGCACAAAAATCGACAGTGCCTAAAATGTCATTCTTCATTACTATGATTAATATTATTCTTTCCATTTATTTGTTTTGCAAATTTGTTATTAAATAATATGATCTCACACTTTTCCAGACAGAATTTTAAGATGTCCATAAGCAAGGAATCAAATCTCTTCTTACACCTTCGTTGTTTAGACTACAAAAGGCTAGTACCTATTTGGGTTGCCCTTGCCAATGTACTTAATAAAATATGAAATACAATATTACGATATTTTAATTGAAAAAAGATAGTATCCTATTAGTTATGCAACCTTTCGCCAAACAAAGTATTCGAAACAACTAGGAAAACTAACGTTGATATACAAATATTCAGATCAGATCTTGCCACTCAACTTTTAACGTCCAATCGCCGCCACTGATTATAAGAAATACCGGGCGAATTCGTTATCTAATTATATTCCTACAAAACATGTTTACAGACATGCGACAATAATTTTGGACATGAGTGTACATGAGAATGTATTAAGACTGCATTGAAACGAAAAAGCTGTTTGCTACGTTTCTCTTAATAAAATATTCCTGTTAATGTGATAGAATGCCTTATTCAATTGAGTTATGTTTGGATATATTTCAGTATATGACTAGAGGACGGATGAATTAATGAAAACGACTTATTAAACAATTAGTGAAATCAGAATGTGGGAGGAAATACAAGAAACCGAAGAAAACATACGGACACGATATTGTTCACCACAAACTTGTATGGGCAGGGGTCAAACCAGGGGCCCCTCGCACCAGAAATGAGCGTTCTACTACTGAGTCACCGTGTCCATTTGTCAATCGATTCTGTAAATGTCATTTGGTTACGTACCCATTACATACTTCAGAGTTGAATTTGAAACAGTTACAAAAACTAAGTAACAGTGAAAAGTTAACTAGTTTCGTTTATTATATACTTATTTATCCAATTTGTGTGTTGATTGTCCAGTTCTAATCGAATATTTAAAAAATGTGGCCGTTATTTCTATTACATTTCTTAGGGGTACACTGGAAGTGTTGAAATTTAAAAAAAAAGCGTAATATCCTATGAGTTATACATTCCAACACAACACAGTTGCATACATGGGTTGTATATCTGCCAGGCGTTTGTTTCATGGCCAAATGATAATGAAAAACGAAGGATACCCATTTCTTCAGGCTAAGATGAATCTTTATTGTTTGGATTGTTCTGCCCAAACAACACCATATATCCCTGACATAATTAATTGTGTATGTAATGCATTTGCTTATTACATACTGCATGCAACAAGAAAGATAACACTGATCATATATAAATTAGAAACTCCAACCGAAAGTAGGACCAATCTTGCAAACGATGCGACATATTGAAAAAATAATCGAAAAATCTCCCCTGTATGGTACCCCTTGCCGATTTTTATAAAGAGGTCTTTCACTTGTGTCTGTAAAGATGTTGTGAGGAATGACAAGGAGATTCACGCTCATATGTGAACAATGTACTGTGTAGAGAGCGTAGGTTCAGCTAGTTTACTTCTAAAATAGAGATACGCTATTTTCATAAAACATTGAAACAAGTATGCATTCAATTTTGATCGTTTCTATAGTAAATGAGGAATTCATTTTAACTTCCATTTTTTGCACCAAAACGTAGACCAACTGTTTAACGTAGACTGAATCACGTGTGTTCATATCGAGATTCGAATCTTGATATCTCATTACGAAGACGCGTTTGCAAACTACATACACGTGAAGAAGATTCAAAATATGCGTGAATTCCTCAAGTCAACCGGGGACTGAATTTACTGATCTTCATGAATATTATCCACCTTAAAATACCCTGAATGATTTTATAATTGACTATTGTAATTTTATGATTTTGGATTACAAGTGTAACACATACATATTAGTCTGTGGCCTCTCACATTGTTTCACAGGAAAGTTACAGTGGCAAATAAATTTAAAATGTAGTACAGGAATATTTATCTTGCAAACAAAAAGTTACGTAAAAATACATCAGGTGTTATTGAATTCCAATATCGTACACTAAAAAAGTGTTCTTATTAGGGATGCGCACGAGACAAGATTTGTGGCTGTCTCGTCTCGAAAATGTGCTGTAAAAGGGGTGCCTCGACTCGAAAACTGTATATTTTTCTATTGGAAGAGCCGTGTCTCGACTCGAATTTTTTTAAGAAAAATCCTATCTCGACTCGTCTCGTGCGCATCCCTAGTTCTTATTTATATTGTTCAGAATGATTTGAATATGAACGTTGCAAACAAACAATGATTTGAAATTCTAGTGTGAATTATTCTCGTTTTTGAGATGAGTCATTATCTTGTATGTGTGCAAGAAGCGATCAAATCCATTCCACTTTACTCGGATGGAATGCATCAGCACAGCCACAGAGCTTAAGCTCCGCCCTATTTCTTCGTCTCCCGCGGTCCCATCTGCCGAATGAAACGAATTTTTTTTTCAGTCACGAAAAATATGTGTTTATATTGTAAGGATAAGCTTTTAAATAACTGGTACGTAAGGGCAGTGATCCCTAGAAAGCGCCAAGTCACTTACACATCAACAGATATATCATCAAGCATTGTGACTTACTATGTTGCCAAATCTCTCGTAGACATCAATCAGGGCTATGAACTCCATATTAAAATAACTATTTTTCCTGTCGTTCCTCATTCGTGTGTAGTAATAAATGTCCATATTTTTCTTAATTATTTTTATTCGTATTAATTGAAAAAGCACCTGACTTTGTGACTAGATTAGGGAGCCGCCCCTGTTAAAAATTCTGTAATCAGTTTATTGTGGCATACTGCCTAGGCATTTTGTTTTACTAAAGCCTATCTGTAAGCCTATAAACAGTCAGGCGTTGTTTTTACCTGTGGCATGAAAAAACATTACACGTAGCTGAAACCCAGCTACATTTGCCTGTAACACAAAGAGGCGTGAAGTTTATGGATATTGAAATCCATCCACGTGTTCTTCTCGTGAACCGCAAGTATTGTATGGTCTTAAATAGCACATTGATGTGTTAGCAACATGGTATCTGCAACGCTTGGCAAATGGTGTAGATCTTAACTTGATATAACTAATGCGTGTAAGTTTCGTTTGGATTTATTCTTGAATATATTAAAGTGATTTGATGTAAAGTTCATATACGAATTAACAAATCCTCGATCTCAAAATATGATGATGAAATTGGAGTAGAATTTCTACCTAAAGTATAAATTTCAACCGAACTAGCGCTTGCTTGCTTGTGAACTCACAATTGTCCAATAAGTGCCTCCATTGCGTTTAAGCTTCTTATTTGTAACTTACAGATGCGTATTTAAATTCAGACTCTATTACTTTCTTTTATTTTTACAGTGTTACAAAAAATTTAGAGGGAAGTTGTACTCCTGAACGCTGAACTCACCCCGTAGAGCAGGGATATCGTGTATTTAGACTCACGTACGAAACATTTTATGAAAACTTGTCCAGCCTTTTTCTGTCATGAAATTATTGGAGCGAAGCTTCTCTTTTCTGACTTAGGCGTTCTTTTATGCGAATACCCTTCCGAGATTCCTGAACCGTTTTACGAAATGTGACATGATGGTTTGAGAGCGTGCGCTGAGTGTCGTAAGGGGTTGCATGACCAGATCGAGCATACCATTGAGGAATAATCACCGAAAAACGGGATGCCGTAGACTTAACCTTGCAAAACCATTTGGCGCGCGAATCCTCATTGCAAACAATGGAAAATAGAATTTTCAGCATTAGAAATATGGCAAAGCCTTTTTCGTTTTGTTCTGCGAACACAATTTTTCAAAACCATTATGCTTTTCGCTGATATGGCAAATTCAACTTTTTCCATGTCGTGTTCGATCACGAAAACTAAAAATTCTATGAATAATCAATAAGGGTCGATTACTTCGCTCCAAATTTGCAATTAATGAATACTTAGTTCCTATATATTTGATGTAGAATCCTAATATTTCTATCTAAACATTGATTTACATGTAAGCATGGGTAATTTTCAATAGAAATATGCGAACAGTAAACTTTTTTTTTTACAGGTAAAATGAAAATTACAAATTAATTGTTACTATAGCGATACACAATTAGGGTTTCTCGTCTCCTCTAATGAAAAATGATGTCTCGACAATATATATTCTTATTTCGTCTCATCTCGAATTTCCAGACGAGACGAAAATAATACGAATTAAAATACATAAAAAAATCTTAGATGCTGGAAATTTGCAACATTCTGATCAACATGAAACAAATCTAACAAGTTATGGCGTAGAATAGTGACAATTTGGCTAGGTGGACGATGAACGGGCATTTTACGGGGAAATATTTCTCTGTTTGTTTGAGCTGGCCAAATTTGAGGTCAGTGATTTATGTTTTGTGAATTTTTGATATTTTTGTTGCTCATCAGTAACAACCTCACTTTTTCACTGCAAAGATATAGGTCTACCTAAAATTTATCTTCGTAATTATTAGGGGTATAAGTACTTAGAAAATACCACTTATTGTAATATTTTGTGTTGTCGGTACGATTTCCGTTCTGAAGGAATAAATGTTCAATTCGGTTATAATGTTATTGGCTTAGAGGGCAAACAGGCAAAGACGAAGACCACCTCAGAAACATTGGTTAGCATACTAAGTAGTATCTTATATTGTCTAGAAAATTACACACGTATATTATAATATTAATCTTTCGTACCTAAACTATTTTGAAAACGAAAAATGATGATCGGACTGGATAAACACCTAGGGCTTGAATATACGAATCACAAGTACAAGATACTTGCGTCAGATTGTGGAATACAAATAAGCTTGATGCGACTATACTTATTTGTAGCGCAAGTAATTGTCGCCAGCTTTTCCGCTAATGTATACACTTAATACACTTGATGTAACTTCATATCGGCACGTAACTGCTTCGTGGCTATATGGTTACCGTTCGATTCTTGCTAATAGCTCATGCGGTTCCGATTCCACGTACAGCTGTAGGCTCACGTATCATATAGCATGGACGTTACAAACAAACCGACTAATCCACCTTAACACTTGAATATCCCTGTAAACGAAATGTCAAGTAAATACACATTATACGGTACACCAGTGGTATATTTTAATTCATATTATTTTCGTCTCGAATGTAAATTCAAGATGAGATGAGACAGAGATATGTTTTTGAGACATCATTTTCACTACATAAGGCAAGAAACCCTTAAGTCTTATCTCGTACTCTCCTGTTTCTTTCGTATCGCTACAGTTACCAATTATTTTCTAATTACTATTTAACAAATCTCTTTCAACATGGTTATTTTAATAAGATAATTCGAAATTATTGGACCAAAAGATCCAATGTATTTCAGACAAAAATTTTCTTGTAGACCTTATATTTGAAGAACTACATACAGTGTAGCCAAACCCAAATTGTCACTTAACTCGGTATGATGTGCTTATTCTGTATAAAATGCGAAAACTCGATTTAGGGGCCGTTCAAAAATTTTGCAGTGCCTCATCTAAAAACTAATTATTGGCAAGATCGCAATCTTCTGATGCATTTTTTGATCATTCCTAAAATTCTTGGCCAAGATCGCAATCTTTTGATCCATTTTTTTGATCATTCCTAAAATTTTTGTTTCATGCGTCACCTTCGTTGATAGAGTTCCTGGATTGAGATGTCTAATATCGCCGCGTTACTCACATGAAAACGATATGGAAAGCTTTAGTTGAGAAATCTTCGAGGAAAAAGTTGATTTACCAAGAAATGGGCAGAGAGTCGCGTATAGATTGATATCACTATAAGTCAAATTGTAATCATTTCAAATATGTTGGCTTTATGTAAAACAAAATTTGCTCAGAAGTTTTTGTTTCTGCGACGATAATCCTTCGAGATCCGTAAATCATATAATCATAGTCCTCATAGGTATCCTGCCATTATTGTAGATCACCTGCCACAATTAAAAGTTTTCATTCACACTAACCTCTTCGTCTTCACTCACAAATTTTCTGTCTTAATACCTCCATCAACTGTAGCACCTTTCGGCATTTCCCTGCTTTTCCTTCCTTCATACATTCTTGCATGACTTTTGTGATTTAAATCATATGATTAATTCCAAATAATTACAATACATTTTCCAATTAATCAACATTTATTTACATACAAAGATATTATTTTAAAGTTTATTGATTTGTATAAAAATTCAATCGAAGTTTTTGCAATGCACTTCAATGAAGAAATGACATTTTTCATGGAATAAGAAATGAATTCAAGGGTCTGGATTTATTAACGTAGAATAACGTATGTTTCAACTATCGACGAACACTGACAGCTATTGTTTCACACAAGCGATATTTCTGCTTGTAGCAAGAAGTTTCTTGGTATGTATGATGTCATTGTATCACTATTTCAATGTTATTTTTCTTCTGACTTGTTTCACGTGTTTCTATCAATCGTTACTTTTTTTATTTTTTTTTTACTTATTTCCTAATTTTTACTGAAGAAGAAAACACCTCTCCTTGCAGTGGATTTGAACCTCTGATCTTTGGCTTGACGACAAATGCAACGAGTTGGCAACAGTGCTCTTCCTAATGAGTAACGTGAATGTTACGAAACTGGTTGAGTTCACTTGTAAAGGAGGGGAGTTCCTTTCAACGGAAAAAAATCACTTCCTGCGTTCCAGTTGTTCACATTTCAAAACTTTCCTAGTGTCCCTCGTACTCAGGGGCGGATCCAGGACGGACTTCTAGGGGGGTTGTAATACTGCTACTTAGAGATACTTTAAGAGCTACAAACTCTGGGATGGGTTTAATTTATATATAAAATTTTAAAAAATCCTCTTCTGGGGGGACGATCGCTCCCCTGGATCCGCAACTGCTCGTACTTGGGATCATTTATTGGTTTTCAGGACGAACGGCTTAGGATCTGAGCCAGCAATTTAAACCACAGTAGCTCGGTTCCTAATTAACCTAGAAAGATGATTTAGGTGTCTGTCTCTTCAGAAAGATAGAAACTTTCCAATGATGTAAATTTAATCCACGTCGAAGGTCTCGCAGCGGAAGAGTAGGAGAAAAAAATGAGATATTTTTAGTTCCTCCTCACCCTCAGGATTTTGGGGACTACACACACACACACACACATATATATAAACATTTGAAAACGGTGGGACGCTGGCAATGGTGTTATTTGCCGCTCCCTAAAAAAAGTAATGTCATATGCACACCAAACATTCATGACAATCATATAAAAACATGAAAGACGAAGATACAATAGCAAGGGAGAAAAAAATTCGAACATAATATATATCGATGGACCCTGACGATGGCAGTCCTAGCGACGCCTCTGACTGTCACAAAGACCTGAACGAACCTCGCTAAAAAGCTTATAGGACGCAGATTCCAATAAGGTAACTTCTGTGCCTCGCGTTTCTAATCCATAAAAGGAGAAAAAAATAAAAAAGTCGGGAAAAATACACTTTTTCAAAGTTTGTGGGGCTATAGCAACACTGTTATTTGTTGTACGCACGGAGAGCACAGAAGTTACCCCGTTGAAATTTGTGTGCCATAAGCTTTCCAACGAGGTATGGTTTATAGCTCTGTGACAATCAGGGGCGTCGCTAGGGCTGCCAACGTCAGGGTAGACCAAAATGTTTTGAAAAATGTGTACCGGGTGATTCTCGTAGGAAAAACGTTTGGAATTTTTTCTCACTTGGTATTGAACTTTCGCTCTTCATTTTCACATGATCGTATCTAATGTCTGGCGTACACGTGAAAATATATTTTTCTGCGTACGAGAAAAACAGTGTTGCCAGCTCCTCACATATTTCCAAAACAAAAAAATCTCATTTTCTTAAATTCTTCTTCTTCTTCTTGTGGGCACGGGGGCCAAAAAGTTATCTCGTTGGAATCTGTGTTTCATAATCTTTACACGGAGATATCGTTCATGTTCCTGAGACAATTAAAAGATGCACTAGGGCCGCCAAAGTAAAGGTCTGCCGTCTACAATTTGCTTGAAATCCCTCTTGGCCCTGAAAAGGTTTTATAGGAAGACTGTCAAAGAAGTTTATTGCTCGCATATTTCGATTGAAACTGTTCCCCATTTGTTTCATACACATGTAAATGAATGTTTAGAAGAAATATTAGGATTCTGCAGCTAATATAATAATTTCACGACAGAAAAGACTGGATAAATTTTGATAAAATGTTTCGTACGTGGGTCTAAATCCACGATAGGCCTGCTCTTCGGAGCAAAGTTTCAAGGTTCAGTATTTAGGAGTACGAATCCGCTCTAAATTCATAGTCAGTTATGTCAGGATACCAAGACATGCTTATACCGTTGCCAAACTTTGCGGGTAAAACACAATCTCATCAAGGTACTCGTTAGGTACCCACAACGTAAGTGAATGAATTTACTATCTTTTACGCTAACGTGTCGATGACCAGCCCCCATTTCAAACAGTAACTTCATTTACTTGTGTTTTGGGTCCAGGTAAATGGCAACGTTGCAGTTTCATTTAACATTGGGCACATAAAGAGTGTACAGCCCAAACGGCTCGTCCGATATATTTTTTTTTCACTTTAGGTTGAAAATGTATTTGGAAAGGGTTACATTTTGTTGTAACTCTGATAATAACAGTTACCCTATAATAGAGAGAGGCAGGGGACTTTCAAAACACACTGTATATATAATGGCAATAAATTATTTTGTGATTATATTACTTTCTGCTTTATGGTGGTTTGAAGCCATTTAATATTGTTTTTTAGTTTTATTTCTGCTTTTTAGTGCATTTTTATAGTCCGTTATTTTTTTCATGTTTATTTAACTTTTCCCTTTTTCCATTACTCCAGTAGTTTAGTTAGATACCCAAACTAAAAATAGGTCATAAGTTTTCATATACGGTATGTATAAATGAAAGTGACTACGGTTTATGACTTAATAACTCTTGAACCACACGACCGCTTTCGATCAAATTTTCAAATCATTTCAATTTGACGGTGCAACTTAGGGGAGAGGGAGGGAGAAATAGTGAAAAGTCTTCAAAAATGACCGATATTAGGGTCGAATCCATAGTTTTTGTGGTCGCTAAGGTAAACAGTGACAGTTCCGATGCCATTTAAATTCAAATTCAGCCTTGTAACTTGGGAAGGGGGAGATATATAAAAATGATAGAAAATTACCTATATTAGTGTCGAATCCATAATTTTCGGGGTCGTTGAGAGGAACAGTAACATTTCCGATGCCGTTTCAATCCAAATTGAGCCCTTTGTGTCCAAAAGGAAACGTATTTTCCCAGTGCGAAGAACGGGTATTCTGCTAGTGTAAATATATTCGTCCACCACTTTTTAGAGCACCTGATATTTATATCTATCTATCCATCTATCTATCTATCTATCTATCTATCTATCTATATATATATATATATATATATATATATATATATATATATATATATATATATCTTGAAAACGAATTGTCCAAGATAGATGGTTCTGAAAAAGTATTGGAAATACCTTCATCCAGCAATGGATCGACAATTGTTGATAATGGTATGTATGTGTTTCAAATATAAATAACGCTCACTACTTCACTTATATAACTCCAGTTATATATATATATATATATATATATATATATATATATATATATATATATATATATATATATATATATATATATATATCTTGAAAACGAATTGTCCAAGATAGATGGTTCTGAAAAAGTATTGGAAATACCTTCATCCAGCAATGGATCGACAATTGTTGATAATGGTATGTATGTGTTTCAAATATAAATAACGCTCACTACTTCACTTATATAACTCCAGTTATATATATATATATATATATATATATACAGATGGTGATCAGAAAAATGGAAACACCTGAACGAAATTGCAACTTATCAGATTAATATGGAATCGGACCACCTTTCGCCTTCAGAACAGCCTTGATGCGACGTGGGATGGAGGCATAGAGGTCGTGAATGGTAGCAAGTGGAATTTTACACCATTCTTCGTCCAGGGCATCGGCCAGTTCTGTGAGAGAGGATGGAGTTGGAATTCGTTGCCGGAGTCGTGTTTCCAAGACGGACCACAGATGTTCAATTATGTTGAGATCTGGAATTGGGCGGGCCAGGGGAGGTGTTGAACTTCATCCCGATGTTCCTCAAACCACGCTGCAACAACGCCAGCTGTGTGAATGGGTGCATTATCATCCTGGAAGATGGCGTCATTGTCCGGGAACAACATCGGGACCATAGGATGCAAGTGGTCTCCTAAAATTGCGACATAATCGTTGGCAGTGATTCGTCCGCTAAGTGTGACCACAGGACCCAATGAAAACCATGATATTGCGGCCCACAGCATCACCAAGCCGCCGCCATGTTTCACAGTTGGGTGGAGACACTGCAGATCATAAGCTTCTTTGGGCTTTCTCCACACATAAACACGGCCCGTGGTTGGGAATAGGGTGAAGGATGACTCACCCGACCATATCAGACGTTTCCAGTCTTCAACGGTCCAAGTTGCATGCTCGCGGCACCATTTGCGGCGTGCGAAAGCGTTATGGTCCCTGATGAGCGGTTTGGCCCGTGCAAAACAACCCCGTAAGTTCATGTCATGTAATTCGCGGCGGACTGTGATTGTCGAAACAGGGTGGGGGAGGTGCTGATTGAGTTCCTCCGTCACTTGCTCCGCGGTGGTACGACGGTTCTGCGTGACAATGCGCTTTAATACCCGGCGTGACCTGTCACTCATGATTTTCTTCCGCCCACTGTTCCGCTTCCCCGATGTGGTTTTCCCGTGTGTTGTGTAGGCCGTCATCACTTTCGACACTGTCCCACGCGACACACCTAACACAGTAGCCACTGCTGTCGCAACCACTCCACATAACCGCGCACCAACAATTTGTCCTCTTTGAAAATCTGAGAGGTCTCCCATTTTACACTACCTCCGTCTGCTGCAGCCACTGGACACTGCTGTTCCACTGCGCCTGACGTAGTATGGAGACCAACCTAACATGCCACCACCAGCGGTCCGGCGCTGCGGGCGCCACGACACCACTGCCAACCCATACATCTGACGTGTTGCCAACTAGTGTTTCCATTTTTCTGATCACCATCTGTATATATATATATATATATATATATATATATATATATATATATATATATATATATATATATATATATATATATATATATATAAATGACTATGTTTGTGATTTAATAACTCCTGAACCAAGAGACCGATCTCGATCAAATTTGCCACATAGATGAGGTTCAGACCTGGAATGGTTTTTATCTCTTCACTTTGAGTGTACAACTTAGGAGAGGAGGAGGAGAGAGATATATGAAAATACATAAAAATGAAAGTGACTACCTTTGTGACCAACTCTTGAAGCAGACGACCAATCTCGATCAAATTTTCAACATAGATGAAGTTCGGGCCTGGGATGGTTTCTATCATTTCACTTTGACGGTGCAACTTAGGGGAGGGGGAGATATTTAAAAATAATAGAAAATGACCGATATTAGTGTCAAATCCATAATCTTCGGGGTCGCTGAGACGAACAGTGACACTTCCGATGCCGTTTAAAACCAAATCCAGTCCTTTATGTCCAAAATGAAACGTATCTATTTTGCCGTACGAAGAACGGGTATTCTGCTACTATTTATATGTATAAGGTGTTTCAAAACAACATCGACAACATTTGGAAGGTGATTCCTGACACAAGACGTAAAGTATAGACCAACCTGGGTGCACAAATGCTTCCTTTCGGAGTTATAGGTTGCCGAAAGCATGAAAAAATGAACTTTAAAAGTCCATAGCTTCAACACTATAAGACCTACAGTAGTTGAGTCAAGACTCCACTTAGGAATTAGTATGTGCTGTATCAAAATATCCATGTTTCAGAATCCTGCGGTATTTCAGCAAGAATCTTTTTTAGAAGTAGTTGGTGAGTACTTGAAATTATATGCCCGTAGCCAAACTGCCTCTATAAAAATTTTTGCGTGAATACCTTAGGATTCTGAAACATGTGTTTTGGGTAACGCTCATATTAGTTCCTAAGTGAAGTCTTGACTCGACTACGGTAGATTCCATAGCTTTGGAGCTATGGACCTTTAAAGTTCATTTTTTAATGTTTCCAGCAGCCTGGAACTTCAAAAGAAAGCATTTGTGCACCCTGGTTGGTCTATATTTTTTATCTTGTCTTTGTTTGAGGAATCACCTCCCAAACGTTGTCGGTGGTTTTGAAACACCCTATCTATCTATATATCTATATCTATATCTATATCTATATCTATATCTATATATATATATATATACATATATATCTATATCTATATCTATCTATCTATCTATATCTATATCTATATCTATATATCTATATCTATATATATATATATATATATATATATATATATATATATATATATATATATATATATATATATATATATATATATATATATATATATATATATATATATATATATATATATATATATGAACAGGTCGGATTGAGAACTCCTGCTTTTTTGAAGTCAGTTAAAAATAGCTAATTACAGGATTTAATTTTCTGACAGAATTTTTAGAGAATATATAATCATTGCATTTTTAGGTATGGAGTTTGCTCATTGTTTGATATTTTATTGACTTTTTTTTTGAAAGACCTGTTTATATACATACCAGTATACATCAATTTGCTGCATCAAACTTTTAAAGACTTAGGACATTTCACGGTGCTATAGTATGTTCATTTTCAAACCAGAGCTCATAACATAAATTAGCGAATTATTGGCAAGTTTTATGTTATAAAATTAAGCGAAGGATGTATGTTGTGAGGCGGAAGTAGAAAAATGGTACAAGCGAAAAAAAAAGCCGGCTTACTTTCTTGTCGAACGCTGAAGAGAAACAATGGGTGTTGTTGTTTCTCTTTTGGATCGTTGACACGGAACTAGCGTACTTTCTTTACTAGACGAGAAGAAAGACGAGTTGAAAAGAAAGAGATGTTAAATATAACTGAGCAGACGGGTGACAGCGCCATTTGTCATTTGTGCCAGAAGTCGAACAGAGATGTGGTTTAATTACCAAGAATGAAAATGTCAGTTCAATGAACCTTTCTCTATTAGCTGCTCTCATGACTGAAGCCATAGTGACACACTGCAATAAATAAAGTTACAGCTGCCAAATACAGTGGTAATAAAAAATGAATTTATTATGCGAAGCACTTACGAGTTTATATGAAATACAATTATCGGTAATTCATTTACATCGAGCTAGAGCTTCGTTTAGTAGTATGAATTCAAAGAAAGGAAACGAACAAAATGTCGTATTTGAAAGGATAAGAAAAAATAATTATTTATTGTTGTTAAATAAGATGTGACAGACTACGTCAACAGTTAAATTTGCATATATGTCAGTAATGGTTACAGTTATAATTAATTCACATCATACTTAAATTTTGCCATAGACTGGAATCTATGTTTTTATACTTTCATTATTTGCTTATTTTCCTATTTACTTAACAAAAATCGCTAATAACATCATAGTTCATTTAATTTTTGCATACATATTTTTTTTAAATATTAACTTGGGAATTATACAACTTATATAGGGGAAGATGTGATATTATGGTCCCGTGAAGTAAAGTGGCCACTTCCATACAATATCTCTTTCTGCTGCTATTATCTACCTTATTCGTCTTTTTTCATAAATCATTTAGAGACAATTAAATTTCTTGAGCGGGAAGATCTGAAATTTTTGAGTCGAAATTATAAAAGTTAGATAGTTTAAACAAAGAACTTAATACTACGTTAAAATTTGCAAGTGCTTGAGATAAAAGTTAATATGTTTGTATATAGGATAAGAATGGAATGAAAAATTTATTTCTACGAAAAACAGCACAAACAATACATTTAGCTAGAGGAATGCGCATACTTTATTCACAGCAATGAAAATTGAGACGTAGCATCGCAATTTTTGTCTTATGAATGAAGAAAGTTAAAAAGAATGTCATATTAAGAGGCCTAATCACTGCGAAATTAGAATACCGCTAATTTTACAGTAATTACGTGATATCTTCAAATGAATAAAATATAATCGAAATGTAAAACAAGTGCGCGCTAGACAATATTATTTTGCATGAGGTACCGCTATCACGAGTCACCTAGTAGCTTTCCGTTTGCAGCCATTTAAAAACGCGAAAATAAATGCCGATTTTCTAAATGGCTGGAAATCGAAATCAAATAAATGAGTCATGATAACGGTATCATATGTATAATAATATTGTCTAGCGAGCTCTTGTTCCACTCTTTGATTATCTTTTATCTATTTGAAGATATCACATAATTACTGTAAAATTAGCAGTATTTTAATTTCGCCGTGATGAGGCCTCTTAAGCTCGGTGCATCGAGTTCTTAATACACCTGAAAACTATGAAAATATTATTTCACAGTCTGCATATAGTGCAGACATAAAATTATCTTCAAAGCACTATCAAGAATATACAAAAATTACTTTGTAAAACTTTTCATTAAAAGTACGGACTAAACATTATAACAGAATGCTCTTCCAGAGTTTTCTTTCCTTATTTTATTTCACAAAGGCAAAGAAAAATGTTTTTTACATATTTTTTCAGGAATTTTGGAGGCATAGCATATATTACCACAAAGTTCATATGAAAGTAGAAACTTATTTTATGACAAAGCTACAAGTAAACTTTCCAATTGTATTACGATATGTGTCGATATTATTACATTCTATAGTGCTATATGTTTATTATTTGAGACCGAAGTACTTCTGTTTCTTACCGTAGATAGAAACGTACTTAAGTCTTGTTATACATATTTACTTCTTAATAATGATTATTTGATGTGCTGCATAGGAAACATTTTTTTCCTTCCAAACTATAATTTTCGAAAATCTTAGGAGAAGCAAGATAATTAACTAAAAATTGATGTCTTATGTTTTAAAGTTAAAACTTAATTCTTTACTCTTATTATTATTATTGAATAATAAAATTTCATGTTCATTGCAGTAATTATAATCTCTTTTGTTTCTGATGTGACAATAATTATTGAAAACAAATATCTACTTTCGTTAGTAACATACTTAGCTATTTAAATAGTGCAGTAGTTCTCAAAGTGCGGTCGGAAGACCTCTTGGGGTCTGTTGGACCTAGCCAGGGGTCCGCGACGCCTAAAAATTGAAATGTTTTGTAATAAAATGGAACTCTCAGCTGTATTTTTCAGTTACTAAAAACAAAGTAATTAGAAGTTATAACTACGTTTGTAAATTTAAGTGTTTTCCTACATTACTAAATTTCTGCTCTGAAGCCGGTCAATCGTTGTATAGAGCTAGTTCAAGTGAGAGAAATTCCTTCTTTGTTGGGGCAATTTTGCTGAAGTGCACAAAACACTTATAGGACACTTGAGAGCATTAGCTGCAAGTTTTCGGGAATATGTCCCTCCCCCACAAACTGGTAATGGTTGGATTGAAAATCCTTTCACTAATGTAGAAATCCATGACATACAACGTATAAATCCCTCTAACAAAGAACAAGAACAACTATTGGAACTATCCTGCAATACTTCATGGAAAAACGTTTTCAAAGAAAATGAACTTTGTAGTTTTTGGTTGCGTGTGCGCTGTGAGTATGAAGAGTTGTCTAAAAAGACATTGCAACATTTGATACCTTTCCCTAACACTTACTTATGTGAGCAAACCTTTTCTGCTCTTTGCAGTATTAAAACCTTAAAGTAAAATCGTCTTAAGTTGGAATCGAACTTAAGATTGAGGGTGACAAAATTTGTTCTAGATTTCAGTGCAATTATGGAAAAACACAAAGAACTTCATTTCCCACATTAGTGACCCCACATTTGAGAACATTGTTTATCAAGTGTATTTCCTTAACAAAAATGATTTTCAGTCTTGAAAATTACTGTATTTTCAATTGAAATTTCGTCAGATCTTTTTCTTGTCAGTGGTAATTCTAATTAGAATATTTATTTTAAATACAATGTGAAATTTCAAATAGTATTGCAAAGGGGTTCCACAGACCACTTTTCAAATGTACAAGGGGTCCGCGTTGTCAGAAAGTTTGAGGGCCACCGAAATAGTGCATTACTATGTGTTTTCAAAAGTGACTTTCTCATTGTTCTAATAGCTCTTCTGTTGATTATTAAAAAACGACAAGGACGTTTATTATTGCTACAGGAGAAAAAAATAACTATGAAGAAAGAGAAAATTGATTTTTTCTAATAAATAGAAGAAAAATACAAAGTTTTTGACTAATTAATATTTTTCCGGCCAGAGTATGTACTCCTTTATTAAAATTTAAAAAATTCGTAACAGTTTCCATAACGTAACGTTATCTTCCTCTCTTTTAATATAACGTTATATTAAAAAAAGAGAATAACGCGATATATAAACATTTAAAAGAAACAGGACATGATATAGATTGGGAAGGGGTACAAGGTTTAGGAAAATAGAACATTAATAAGATAATGGAAAGAAGCGAGGAGGATTAAAAGAGAAAAAAAGAGAAAGATTAATGAATTGGACAAATGAACTATAAATTCATGAATTATGAGATAAGTTGTTAGAAAGAATTGAAAATTAAAAATTCACGGATAAGAAAAATTACATTATGGAACATAGAATGGAGAGGAAACGTCAAATTGAATTGATATTTGGGAATAAGAACAAGAAAAGAAAAGAAAAATGATAGTGATTGTATACTAATAAACAGTTATATAATATAAAATTTTAAAATGAAACGGTAAATTATAACAATATCTTATTGTTGCATATTATAAATTTAAAATTTAATAAAAAGCAACAATTAAAATTATATATAAATAATTTAATATTACGATGTCTATATTACCTACATTAATATGAACATGCATATTAACGTGTGAAGAAGATAACGTTACGTTATGGAAACTGTTAGAATTATTTTTATTTTAATAAGGGAGTACATACTCTAATCAGAAAAATATTAATTATTTAAGTAATAGTTCCCGAGTCAACATGGAAGGAGTTATAAAAGATTTTGAAGTTACCTATATTGTACATTATTTTGGTTCTTTTTAATGGTTAGTTTTTCCTCGAATGTTTATCTTTTCTTTGCGCGTTACTTTTATGTAACGTACTTTATTATATAGTTAGAGAAAAAAAAAGTAACTTAGAAAACAGGACAGATGCGTTTGCAGCGATAAAGTTGCAATGTTCCAAATATAAATTTCAGTTTTATGTGATGTTCAGAACAGCCAATGAAGTTTAAAGGAGGAAAGGTCAGGTTTATGTCGTAGTGCTTCAGTGTATTTTTTTAAAGAAATTCAAAAACCAAAACTATTGACATGTTATATTGCAGTTATGCAAGATATTCACAGAAATTAATTCATTTCCTGGATTAGTTCTTAAGGATAGTAAAATCAGCAACAAACTTATAATTGTAGCAAAGAGGGGGTATTTATATGGCTACAGCAGTGAAAACAGGGGAAGCGTCATGTGACCACGACTGCTGTGTAATGACCCGAGTTTTCTGCGCTGAGGGCCTGATGCCAAGATCGGTTTCAGTTGCTTCTTAGCTTTGCCTTGCACAGGTATATCATCCAAAATTTCCTATACAATGCAGGAGAAAGGGACCAATTTTTATTATATTTAGAGATGAATACCATACACGAAAGTAAGTTGCAAAATTTGTAGTGTGTTAATTAATATTTTGCCTCTTGAAATGTCTGAATACCTAACTTTAGATTGTAGTATGTATGTAGAAAGAATGTACCATTATTAACTGGAGAATTTCGATTTTTAAAGAATAGAAATTAAAATTTTCCCCTACTTCCAACTTCAGGGCTTGTGAATGTGTACAGTAAATGTACTTAACAGGTATTGACTAGTGATGTTTATATTATTGTTTATCTTATCATTTGGTTTTATTTTTTGTATTCTGCTTTTCGAACATGATAATTTTGTTCATGAATATATAATGAGTGCTATATTATATTGTGCATCTTCAACAGCATATTTTTTCCTTTGAACTTTAAACAGCAATATGAAATTCTTTCGTCATGTGAGCGAAATAAACACTTTTAATGTTTGTTTGTTTTTTTTCTGCGTAGTTTTCTTAATGCTTCTAATTTAATTATTATATTTGTTACTTTTATATTTACCATTGCTTTCGGGTAACATTTTCACTCCTTTGCAATAATCACTGCGTAGATTTGATCCCGTGGCAACTTTTCCAGAACCTAATGACTCTTATGCACGTTTTTGATAACTTTTGACATGACTGCTGTGGAGATTTGCTAGAATTAACATGAGTTTTCGTGTAACACTAGTTCTAAATATACATATATATAATACTATGTTCATATACTATTTTTTTGCATATAAGTATTTGTTTTCAGTTCTTCAAATACATGCTCACATCACGTGAAATCTAGAAGATATTTATTACTTGTACCGTAAATGCTGTTTCTCAGATCATTGTTTATACTATCTTGGCAACATACCCAAACTAAAAATAATCTTCTACCAGGGTAAAAGTGCCAAGTCCCAGAGTTGATGGTCTCACCGCATCACACCTGGCAGAAGATGAGTTTGGTGGGATTTTCCATGGCATGGGATTTTATGAATATCTTGAATAACTTAGAATACTTGGCCCAGCCTTCGTGTTTGATGTATTCTTTCAATATATTTTCTCCAAAGTTTATTTTTCGTTTGCCACGAAATGTAAATAAAAGAAAGAGGAAGAAGCTTAATCGTGCACCACATTGTTGTTACAGATATTCGGCAGTTAATAAGGAACTACTTTAATATCTCCTGCTTCCAACATGGGAGCTAGCAATGTGAAACGTGGTTCAGTTTCACTTATATAATTCTGGCCAAGTTTTTGTTATGAATATGTTTTCTTCAATAATCATTAAATAGAATTAGTAAAAATGATAATACGGTATTTTTGCTTTCATTACTTGAGGCTTATTCAAGAAAACTTTGACAAGATCGAAATATATTACTGTCAAGTAATTAAAATCTTCTACCTAAGATTTCTTTTTCATTAATTCGTTGTGGTGCCTTACAGTAAAACTTTGGTTAAGTTTCTTGCAGTTCATGTTTTATTGAAAAATATCTTTTACTCAATCTTCTTACAATCCGAAATTTGAGAAGTATGAAGATCTTCGAAAAAAATATTCATTACAATCACCTGAAAGCAGGAGAACTGATTTCATTTTATCTTTCTTACACAAAATAATTCATAGTGCAATAGATTCAGAATATTTGTTATCTGAAATCAATTCACGTCCCACATAGAGCAACGAGACCCCATAATGGCATATTCCATCTCTCAGAGCAAAGGACCAATGCAATGGATGTATCGCTTGTCAGAAAAATGTGTTTATTGTATAATATGTCACAAGGACACCCAGATATAATATTTTTAGTTATAAACAAAATTTTCATTCTAAATAAATTAGCTGTATATCGAGCTATGTGTATTTTAATGTATAAAACATGTATTTTGCTATCATATTATGTTTTTATATATGTATTTTAAAGTGTATTACCATACAATGATGGAGAACTGTAACTGGGCATTTGCCTGATGTTTTTCCGAAATAAATAAATAAATATTTCACTATTTACAGATAAAGAAGAGAAAGGAGAAGCACCTCATTTTGCTAAAACATTAAAGCCTCATCAAGTGCAAAAGAAACAATGCACTACCTTAGAATGTGTAGTACTTGGGAAACCAACTCCAGTGGTCAAATGGTACAAAGATGACGAAGAGATTAAATCAAGCAAAGAGAGACAAATTGTATACAATCCTAGGACAGGCCTTGCCAAATTAACAATTCACGAACCCTTGCCGGAAGATGAAGCATTCTATAGATGCAAAGCAATCAATAAACATGGTCAAGCTGAGTGTAGAGCTAATCTTATTGTCAGTAAGTAGCCCCGCTTCAACTTTTACTTAATGGTTAAATCATTCTTCTAATATTCAGAAATCACGTTTTATGGACAACTAAGGCTAACTATACACCCGCTGTAGTTGACAGCTGTAGAAGCAATAATTCAACACAGTGTTCCAACTAGCAACACTGTTTGTGGTGTTATGACAAATGCTGATAAAGAAATGTCTCTTTTGTAATTTGTTGATGTTTTTTCTTTTTCATTATATATTGGAGAAAAATAAAAGAAATGGTTAAATATTGTTACTAAAAGTCAGTTTTCTAGGTATAAAGTACTTTTTATTAATGATTGTATGAAACAACTTACTCTAAGAAGCAAAAACCTAAGTTTTATCTTGTAGATTTTCTGTTAAAATTACCTCTAGTACTTTTTGTTTCCATCAAGATTACCTGTTAACTTCTTTCAGTGAAATATTTCAGATCTATATTCATCACATCGGTACATTTAGAAATATTCATAACGTAATTAGTCTTAGCTACATTTAATTCCTATGTTTGGCTAGTGCTTTTTAAACTTTCAACATGCTACAATGATCTTGATTTTGGACAACAACATAAGGATGTTAAAACAATACATTGCGGAAATGCATCTTTGTCATTGTCTGTTATCTACCGTGATATCCTTATAGTTGATTAGAACCTTGAAAATATTAATAAAACCCTGAAATTAAGTAGTCACTTTCTATAGTTATACCTTTTTTTATTTATGGCTATGTTGCATTTTTTAACAGGCGAGTCAGCGATTGTTTACAAACCAGAGGTTCTGGAAGCACCAAAGATCACGAAACCAATCAAGGCTATGGTTGCAAAGACTGGAAACGTAGTCCAGCTTGAAACAGAATTCACTGGGAAGCCCACACCAACCATAAAGTGGTACCACAATGGAAAAGAAATTTTACCAAAATCAGATATGGAAATAGTGACAGAAGAAAATGTATCTACATTATGCATCCCAGAGATATTCCGCGAGGATGCTGGCAAATATGAAGTTCGTGCTATGAATGAAGCTGGAGAGGCAAGAAGTTCTGGGACTATTACCGTTGTAGGTTAGTACCTGTTCACTTCCTTTATTTTCTAGTACCCTCTGCTCTGCACTACTACTATATCTTATTTGGAAAGTTACGATTAGCAAATTAAGCTTGTAAGTTTGTTAATCAATGTGTACTTCTTGTACAGTATATTGTGTTTTAGGAAAATTGCATAATTCTCAAAGTAATTGCTCAGTATGGTGAGTAACATAAGTTTAAGAGTGTTATTCACCAATATGTGTTCAGACAGTCCATTGTTAATAGATATAAAATGCTGCCTGAATAGAGTATTCTTATTTTAAATATATATATATATTAAAGTATATACTATAAAAATACATGGTGCATATACTATAAAGATACCTATAAAAAATATATATGCCAATAATATAATATGGTGGCATCTTCAGTATACAAATACTATTGTCTTTCTTACAAAGTGTTCTATCAGGTTTATTTCCTAGGATAAATTTTGTTTAGGTTCCATCACCAATATAAAATTAATATTTGATCTTTAACTTCTATTTTCAAGGCAAACTTTATGATCAATAATAGTGAACTTTCTCTCGTGAATTAGTGAACGTTTGACCTATATGATGTTATTTCTTTATTTTATTTTTTTTTTTTTAAATTTCTTTTTAGCTCTATAGCTACTACTTTTCTGAGAAATAAATAAGTTGAATGAATAATTACTTGCAATTAATTGGTTGATATGTTAAGGTTATAGTAATTTGTTTCATATATTATAGATGCTACTTTTAAATTAGGAAAATCCATATATTAGTGTTTGATATGGTTGGATTTTACAGAACCAGACAATACTGAACTTGAAGAAGCCATACCCCCGAAGTTTATTAAACAACCTGTACCGCAGTTAGTCCCAGAGGGAGAGGTTGTGATAATGGAGGCTAAAGTTGAATCTTACCCAACTTGTTCATTCCAGTGGTTTCAGCATTCAGTGCCTATCAAAGTAAGATATATATTTTGTTATTTTGAATCTTTTGATAAATTTTCATTATTTCAGCATAAGTGCAAATTTGACTTCCTTGCAAAATGATATATTTTAATGTTTGTTTTATAAAACTAATGCTTCTTTTGATAATTGTTTCGTACATTTTTATGCATCACACGTTAATTTAAAATAATATCCTAAAGTTTCTTTTTTAATTTTAAGGGCGGTGATAAGTAATTTATTAAATGCCATTAATTGTCAAATTTTAATTCTGATTCGAACTCAATTAAAGCATAAATTGTCTTAATTCTGCAGAAAGGATTTTTGTAAATAATGCACGAACTAAACGAAAACATTCTTATGAAATTGTTTAGAGAGAGATAGTTTTCATTCTGTAATTGAAAATTGAGCTTGATATTCAATGTTTAAACGAACACGAAGCTTTTGCACTTCTTTTCGTGTAGCATAAAAGACAATATTTTGATCGTAGAAGGAATAAATTTGAATTTATCATAAAAACATTATGGATCTTTTTTGAAGTAGGATCGCACAGAATTGTTTCCTATTCTGCTAATTAAAATAAAAATTTCAAAATGGTCGGTCTATAAGTTTGTCTTCTTTAATTGTTTACTAATATTTTTTGTTGTACCGTTTCAAACGAAAGCTTTAGTCATTTATTACTTTGCTGATTACAGTCGTCTCCCGATGTTCACATATCGTCTGCTGATAATCGTTCAGTACTTATGATTTCTGAAGTCCTTCCTGAGCATGCTGGACATTTTACTTGCCGAGCAGAGAATGTTGTTGGGTCGGTGACCTCCACTGCGACCCTCAGCGTGGTTAAGGAGGCACTCACTGAGGAGCTGGTTTCTCCGTGTTTTACAAAACCTCTAACTAATCTTCGAGTAATGGATGGCGAAGAAGTTCATTTTAAGTGCGAGGTATGAAATTTTTAGTACTTTGGTAGATATTTTCTTTTAACCTTGTAATCTAATTTGTAACAAAAAGTATCATCTAATCAAAACTAGAACATGTATTTTAAATCAATGATGCAAATTACATAATCGCTCTAATATTAAATGGTTGAACTAAAATAGAAATTATGGTGTATGCAAACAGTATTATTTATGGGTTACTCAACAGTTCAGCCAGATTTTTTTTTTCCGGAGGCGGTGATAATATGAGTGGAAGTGATTCAAATTATATTGTACAATCAAGTATATCAATTGACAAAGCATTGAATATCCCCATATTGTAAGGATTAACTGTACATAATACTTGTAAATGATAAAACTGACTATTTAAATGAGTTTGAAAATACAATTACTAACATAATAACTTTGTTTGAGGAGTACACCGATGTAATTGCACTCTTGTTTTCACCATTGCTTCACCGCTGGATATATATAAGTAAGAGAATACCATTGAGCTCCAGTCTTGAACTACTTATTATCGAGATCAAACTATATAAAAAAGGAAATTACCATTAGTTAGCTTAGTTGTCGTTACATGAAAACATTTCAAAGATTGCTATCTTCATATCGTCACCATCATCATGAATATTCTGCAATCAATGACAAGCACTTGATGGAAATGGAGGAAATTTTTGGGTACAACAATTCTGCGCTAACCACTTCGCCGAGACTCACGTTTAATACTCTCTACCAACTGCAATCTTGTTTTTCCTTTCAGGTCACTGGAAAGCCAATTCCGAAAGTAAAATGGCTTCATAATAAGCAACCTGTGAAAGAAACTAAAGATGTTACAATTGTTCAGGACACTGAAGGTGTTTGTGAATTGGCAATAATGGAAGTTTTTCCGGAAGATGCTGGAGAGTATACTTGCATTGCAGATAACAAAGTGGGAGAAGCTGTATGCTCGGCATCACTCGTTGTTGAGGGTAAATATTCAGCATGAACTCTCTTAAGCTACTATTTTCGATTTGAACTTTCAGAAGTTCTTCATGGTATTAAACAATAAGATTCATATTATATTAGTATTAGTATTATAAAATATACTGACGTTCTTCATATTAACACAAAGATGAGTGTAGATCAGAAAGTGAAAGGAAGACTTTAGATTCGTTTTCTGGTCAACTTGACTTTAGCAATATCAGGGTCAATTAATTTTGCAAATAGAGAATATAGATTCTACCTATTAATATATATATATATAAATTTTATGTTTTGAGATTATGCTTGAGCTGCTCATTATTTGATGCTAATATAAGGTACTTCTTGAAATATATCTATGAAGCGTCCTTGTAGCATATGTGCATTAGGCGCGGATATCCGGGTTCGATTTCTGATTGAAGCTTATATAGTTAGAACCCCACATTAAGCTGTAGGTCCACGTCTCATATAACGTCGATGCTGAAAGCAAACCAACAAATGTAAACAACAGATGTAGAAAATACTGATGTAGAAATAGACAATGTAAAAAAATACTTAAATCGTAATTTCCATAGATCATTTGCCAATTCTGCTGTTAAATTTCATTAAATTATTTTTGAAATTATACGAGAACGTCCTGTTGCTGTTATAACAATTTCCATTGCGCACCTATGCACTGCCAACAAATTTTCTGTAATCGTTAAACGAGTGACACCATTGCATTGTCTTGGGTTGGCATGGTCAAGCGATCTACGTCATTGGGCTGGCAATAGCAAAACTTGTCACGGGTTTGAATTCTGCTTAGAACATAAGTGTTTTTCATTATCATTCATTTCTCATCGTCTTCGTTATTTAACCTAAAGGACAGAACAGGGGGATGTAAAACTCAAAACTGAAATAAAAAAATAAATCCATTATCGTACATAGTCAATCAACTGAGACTTAACGAGTACACTCAAAGTGGAATATAATCTGGAACTGATTATATTTTCTGTATTTTTCTGAAAATTTATCTTGAATGATTATAGACGCTAATTAAGTTTTTAACTAGATAAATAAATAGATAGATAAAATGGGGGGTTTGAACGTATCCAAATTCCAGAATCTATATATACAAAGAAATTTCACATTGATGATACTTATTTTAGAAAATATTAAGAATGCCATACAAAACAAAAAATTAAATACGCAGTATATATATCTCTAACAGTATTAGTTAGAAGTGTGTAAGCGATTATTTCATGTACAGAACAAGTCCATTTATATTGATGTCTCCATCATATTAGTCTCTAAGACGTTATTCCAAACTTTTCTTTTGTTTTGATGTTTCATTTTGCCCTACATTTTGCAGCTTACGAATATATTCCTGACTCCGAAATTGCAACTGTTGGGACTCTAGCAGGTCAAAGTGGTTCTGAAGAAGATCTCCTGGCAGAGAAGGTAATATACTATAGATCGATTTATGACCCTTGATTCTAAAGTGTAGAAATTGTTAGTTTCCAGAAACTGATGAAAGATCCTCGACTATCATATGTAGATATGTTTATTTGTATATATAGAGTTGTGTGTTTTAACGTTGTTTCTGTATGTTTGCATCGGGAAAATGAAAGCAAGTCTTGGATCAGGTTACGTATCACACTATGGTGTGATTTATGTTCATATTTTGTTTAATATAACTATTGTTGTTTTTTCAATAATATTAATTACGAAAATATTTCAATATTGCAGTTTCATTCTATAAACATTTACAAGACTACATACATCAGTGCTTCATCTCAATCGATTTCTTTTTCTATTATCATAGTCGGTATTCACTGCCTTCGAACATAAACTGTGAAAACTGTAAGATATTGCGAGTTGATCTAGTTCCAATATTTTTCGTTATTCATTTTGTTCAGTTTAAAGAACTCAAAAAATTCGCAAGTTACAATATGAGTTTTCCGTCTGCAATTGTAAGTAATTTTTTAATAGTTATCGATAGCCCTTAAGAATCATGTCTTACAGCTACTAAACTTCGCAGATTTTCGCTAGTACCACAGTGACACAGAAAATAGACGCCATAATAGAATTTTATTTTCTAAATCGACTCTATTTTCAATTATACTTAAGAAATTGTCATGAGAAACGATAACAACAATTAGAATAAACACAATTAATACATAAAGAAGAACTAATTTAGACTATAAACCTTTGATACATGTACAAGAAATAGTCCTAATTAGCACTGACAAAGATTTCAAACGCTGACAATTCAGGAAGATTGTCTGTCTCTAAAAGGCTCTCTTAGAAAACGTGACTCATCACGGATTGGCTCACCACTTAGCTTGCGAGTGAAGTGGAGGAAGAAATAATTCTTAAGCGTGAAACATATTTCATTTGAAAAACTACAGTTAACTTTACTTTTAAATGAGATTTTCTTCGTTTTTTTCCTAGACAACTCTCCCGATCAATGCGTTTTGATACGTACTTGTCGTTAGAGTCAGGTAGTAGCTTGTCTTGGAGTTTTTTAAAAAATAATATTGCCAACACACTTTTCTATTTTCACTCAGGAATATGTAATGATTCATTCAATGATAACATGATTTAAGCTATAAACAACAGTAACTTTAATTTAATGGGGTGGAAGTTCAACAAGAATTTCGACAATGAGTAAGATGATTCCATACAACAATTGGAATATCTGTTAATTGGAATTCCAAATCTGAATATGAATTAGTTCGACGTGTACTTGAGAATTTTATCATACGCGCTGTTACAGACTGCTTGTTAGAGTAAATTTGTTATTGTATTCCAGCATTTTTTTTGAAACTTTTGTGACATAATACCTGAGAGTGAACCTCTGTGTATATAAGTTAAAAATTGGTATGTATTCGAACTATCGAATACATATTCTAGTAGATAAGCTGATGGTCGGACATAACTTCAACAACCTGGTAATATCTTGTGGGTTTGTTAAATAAGAAAAATCCATTCTTGTTCCTCAGTTCCTGGTTATACGTGTTCTTTAAGCGTGAACGTATGAATATGTTTGTATGTGTGATTTCTATGTAGTGAGTGTATGTGTGTATGTGAATCTGAGTGTAAATGTGACCGTGTGTGTATGAGCAAAATGTTAGGAGAAGGGGAGGTAGACCAATTCATTCCAGAAGAAATCAATGTTTTGAATGGCGGAAAGTTTGTTCTGTTCTATATTCTAACTTATATGTAAAGAGACTGAAATATTACTAGCAGGATTTTATGAAAATTTGGACTATCTGTAGATTTTTATACTGCAAACTCTACCTTGTATTCTGTAAATAACTCATGTATAGTTTGAAAGTAAATAAAAGTTGATTTTTCATATACCTATTACTTGAAGAGTTCAACATGACTTTACCTGTAGTATACCTTTCCGTTGGTGATACCTCATTTCATTGCTGTAAAAATATCTATTCACACACTTTTACGTAACTAATTAATTTCTGAACTATACAATAAAAATAAATTAGTATAATGATCTGCTTCATATTACTATACTTTTCGGAGCCGAGGTGGCTCAGTGGTAGAGCTTCATCTTTGGTGCATGGGGTCCTTCGTTCGATCCCGGCTCACACCAAGTAAACTTTGTGGTGGACAAACATCATGTGCGTGGGTTTTCTCGGGGTTCTCCCTTTTCTTCCCACTTTCTTCATTCCACCGTTTCCTCCATTTTTCATCATCACCATCTCCTTTAGCCTAGCCGGCATAATCGTGGGACGTAAAACTTAAAGACTTCATTTAATTTCATCACTATACCTTTCATATTTAAATATTTATTTGAATATAGTAATAGATATAATAATAGTAATAATAAAATAATAAATAATAATTATTATCATTATTATAACATTTCTTGTTTCGTTCCCTAATTTTTATTTCTTGGATGATTTATCTGAACGTTGTCCCTAAGTAACTGTTTTAAACACTCTTATAGGCATATAGTTTACTCTTACTTCCATACAACGTATATTTTATGGTACAGGCTCCACTGCATCGCAACACTAGCATGTTGCTTTGTATTTTACTAAGCGTTCCCATAGCTTGATGAGCAATACTGAAAATATTCTAGAAATATTATTTTCTTCCTCAAACAAAAATAATGAGTATTTTATGTATTAAATTCTTGTTTTTCATAAATGGATTCGCATGCTTCTTTGAACTGCAAAGAAACCAACAATATTATTTATTTAAAGTAGAACTACTTACAGAAAATAAATGATTCTCCAAAATATAGTAGTACAAGAGTTGAACTTACTGCGTGCATCGAAATATTAATAGAAAGCAGCAATGGTAATGTTTATTAATTATATGCAATATTAATAAAGTTTAGAATTTAAGCTCTTTACTGTAATATAAAATAATCCTCATACTTGCAACGTCCAGTTTATTTGTGCTTTTAACAATATCTTCCTTCAATTACTATATTTGGTCAGAAATATCAAATTGTATAGTTATTGTGCAATGCAGAATAACTTAAATTAAAAATATGGATCCCATTGTGCTCTTCCTTGGTCCTTTAAACAATGACAGTGTTACCTCTTATTTTTCTGTTTCTTAAACTCCATAGCCTTTTTTGTGGAATTCAATAATATCCTTTTCATTTTAATATCGCTGCGTTTCCTTCTGAAACCTGTAATAGTAGCAGAAAATATGAGAAGAAAAGCGAAATAATGTTATTTTAAGCCGTTAGTGATTCTTACGAACTATTGATACGTTTGAGCCTGTAATGAGATCTTTGCATGAAAATTCCAAACTTCTCATTTTTAAAATTTTAATTGCACTTCTATTACATGTTTTTCATTATCACAACTTCTCCTTGGGTATGTTTTATCATTCATGAAATATACACCTTCACGTAAGTTTTCATTAACTTCGTATACGGCTTTCGTCTTTCTTATTAGTACCACACTAAGTGTATATTTCACTAAGTTATGAACAGCTAGAAATAAACTACCATTAGAGTGAAATCAGGTGAATACCTTCAAGCACGATCTTGTAAAACATCGATATTCCTGCAGTACAGATAGTAGAATTTAAGACCAAATATGCATTGTCGTCTCTGAGCATAATCCACTGAGCATACATGTGAAAGTGTTATCGTATGTAGCAGGTGTAAAACTTAAACAAACAACGCAAATCTTTGTAACACAATTTCTAATTATTATCAAGTATTTAAAACAATCTCCTTCAAATGAAGCTGTTTTATTAAACACATCTACAGTGCAGGTTTGCTTGCTACAATAAAGTTTATGAGTTACATCTGCGGAAGTACAACTATCATCAGAGTACCCGAAGTTTAGTAGACGTCACTGGAGTAGTCAGATGAAGTATGTTCTAATGATGAATGCTCAGCTATCTTGTTAGTCTGAGACCAAAATTGATCAAGATTAGCAACGCTGATAAGCGCAGAAAACAGCTATGGGTGGAATGTCTATAAGAGCTGTTTGACTGAAGTGTATAAAAAGAAAAGCCTACCACTTTCGTATACTCCTAAATTGTACAGTATGAGTAGTCAACCATTTTAATGAAAACAGTAGTAGAGAATGTTGCACACTATCACACAGGATGTTATCCACAGCAGGGGAGAGAAACTGACCTAAAGCATTCTGGCATCAACAAGGAAAATCCGTGCAACATTGAACATGTTAAAAAATGTTAAATTTAGGAAGAAGAAATAAATGCAAGTCTCAGACTTTAGAAATGATACCTTAATAAACACTCAGCGTTGATACTATTAACATTTTAATATGTAGATTATTTCGACTGATTACTTTTCGATGTCTTTTGATTCTAAAGAAAACAAGAAGTATTAATTTTATCTCGATCCTTCGTCGAGTTCCACGAAGTACCCGTTCGTCTGCAGCAGATTCTTTATGTGAAATAATTAAAAAGATCTCAAATAATAACGATTTCGAATCTTGCATCCCACCACTTTCTAAAAAGACCACAAATCTCACCAGTTGGGTGAAGCAAAGAGTCATAAACTGGTCTAAAAATCATCGCGTAGCACTATTAGACCTGCGTACAAAAGCCTACTACAAAACTTGCAAATTAGCAACAGCAAAAGCCTTAACACCAAGATTATCGAACAGAAATTATCAGATTATAATATTCGTGGTGCAGTGAGATTATTAATTACGGAAGTCATAATGACCACACCAGATACGTCAGTGTTGGAAACTCTTAGAGAAAAACATCCTGCTTACTTGCACTTATTTGCTAGTCCAGAACCTCCTGACATCTCTACTTCAGTTCCCAGAGTATATCATCTGCAGAATTCTTAAAAGCACTCAAAGCCTCTCCGTCTGGATCGGCAGATGGAATGGATAATCTACACCCCTCAATTCTAAAAGATTTGATACTAAGACCAGAACTTCGAATCAAAACAGCGTCTGAACACTTCTACATGTGAACTACTACACTTGGAAAAGTGTCTGGAACGAATTGTATGTGGAAATGTGTCTGTTATGCTTAGACCGATTTTCTTTGGTGCGTCACTTATAGCTTTCAAGATGAAAAGCGGTAGTATCCGACCAATAGCTGTGAGAAATGTATGGAGACGATTGTCAGCTAAGATCATTTGTTTCCTAATGCGTGACTCAAATATCGACATTTTATCGTCACATCAATTAGGAGTTTGCATACCATCTGGGACCAAAACTACTTCCCATACTGCACGAATGTATTATTCATCTCCCCACACTCAAGTGAAATCATTTTTTAAAATTGATTTTCGTAGTGCTTTTAATAGAATCAATCGTGGTTCTGTACTCCTTTCCGTATTAAAATAAAATAAAATAAAATAAAATAAAAATAAAAAAATAAAAAACTTCTATCCACACATATACCAATGTTATTCTCAACCTAGCAACCTTTCTGTAGGAGAAAATATCATCTTGTCACAATGCAGAGTACAACAGGGCGATCAATTAGAGCTGACTTTGTTTGCCTTGACTCTCCAACCCATTGTAAATGATATTAATACAGAACTGAACATTTGGTACTTGGACGATGGAACCACAGCAGGAAATACAAATATAGTATTTCATACATTAAGCAATACTCGAACACAAGCGTCAGCCATTGGCTTATTTCTAAGTTACTCCAAATTCGAAATAAGCTTTCTGGGCGCCACAACTATGCAAATTGTGAATCTCTATCAGTTTTAACGAATCAGCACCAGGAATTCAGTTTCTAACATCATATAATGGTGAATTCTTAGGCACAGCCATCTCGGTTGATGCACGGAGCAAAATATTATCAGAAAAGGTCTATAATTTAGATTTCTTCTTTTCCAGATTAGCCAAAATTTCAATCCATTCTCCATATTATCTATTACGAGCATCATTTCAATACCAAAGCTATTGTATTTCCTCCGATGTTCTCCTTATTGGGGAGAAAATAACTTACTGGAGAAGTTCAATGAAAGTTAAAAGCCGGATTAGAATCCATTCTCAACTGTTCCTTAGACGACAAATCATGGCTACAAGCTTCGTTATGAATGGAGGTTTTGGCATTCGTCGTGTCATAGATATTGCCATACCGTCTTTTGCCCCTTCAGCCTATGGCTCTCGACAATTAATACGATCTCTACTTTAGTGGGAAGTTGACATAAACATTGATCAAGATGTGCAGGACCGCATGGCCATATGAACTAATTTAGTAGGATTAGATCCCCCAGCACTCAAAAGAAGAAATATCCAGTGAGCCTGGGACAAACGCTGCTCTACGGTTAGAAGTAGATATCTGCGAGTCACACCGTTGCTCCACATGTAACGCTCATGTAGATAAAAGAGAATTGCATGACTTATCATGTAAGAACAATGCTGGCGGCCCTTCACGGCATATCAGTGTGAATGATGTTATTCTGAGAGTTCTTATTTCAGCAGGCGTTCCATCAGTGAGAGAAACAAATGGATGCAGCCGCATTGACGGAAAAAGGCCTAACAGAATGACGTTTGTGCTACGAAAAGAAGGGAAGGTGCTTGTTTAGGATTTCACCTGTGCAGTTACTTATGCTCCCTCAAATGTACCAGATATATCGACTCGAGCAGGACTCGCAGCAGCTCGAAGAGAGGTCGAGAAGAGGAATAAATATATCAGTTTATTGGATAAATATTGGTTGGTTTCAATAGCAGTTGAATTAAGTGGTTCATGGGGCCAAGAGGAATTTAATTTTATTAATGAAGTTGGCCAACGCTTATCACTAAAATCGGAAAATACCCGGGATAGAGCATTTCTTATACAATGCATTAGTATAGTCATTCAACGAGGGAATGTGTCAGCTATTTTTAGAACTTTACAAATCGGAAAAAATTAGAGAAATTTTTATTTTGTAAATTTACTGAGAAATCCTACTGCAATAACAGTATTAATTAAAAATTATTTTACAATATATTAATTGAAAAACGTGTCTTGTCTCCCCCACCCACAAGCAAAACCTAAAATGACGCTATTAAGGAGCAGTTGTGTTGAACTGTTAAAGCTAGTTCAGTATTTCTTTGCACTTGCTGAAACAGTACTTTGTACCTTATATGTTTCGTGGATAAGCGAGAGAAGTAACACTGTAAAATTGACGTAATTCTGTGGATTATAAAACCCGGAGGTTCAGTGTCGCATTCACAAAGTTCTCCCTTGACTTCTGTCCTTAGTCAACTGCATCCAGTTTCTACTTTGTATTTCTATTTTGATGAGATCCATCTTAATATTGTCCTCCCATCTGCACCTAGGTCTTAATAATTGTCTTTTTTCGATTGGGTTTCCAGTTAGAATTTTCAAAGCGGTCTTACTTTCCTCTATTCCGCGTACATGACCTACTCACCTGAATATCCTAGACTTAGTGACCCTAACAATGTTTGGTAAACGGTATAAATTATGGAGTTTCTTGTTATGAACTTTCCTCCATCCCCCATTTCCGTTTCTCTTGGGTCCGAATATTTGCCTCAGGATTTTATTCTCAAACACTTTCAGTTTGCATTCTTCCGTCAAAGTAAGTGACCATATTTCGTAACCATACAATACAACAGGCATATTTATCGTTCTGTAGATTTTAAGCGTCAAACTTTTCAACAGAATTCGTGAAAACAGATACTTTGAACTGAATATTAACACGCATTCTCTGCTTTCAGTCGACATCTCTGCTTTCAGTCGACATTTAATTTCTTTGTGGATCTAGCTTTGGCCTGTTAACATTGGTCCTAGATATTTGAAAGTATCTACTTTGTCGAATGTATTATTGATATTTTCACATATCCAAATTTACAGTATTACGATCACGGCGAGTTTCCATATATTTATTTTTTCTGTATTTACTTTTAATTCCATGTTATTTATAAAGAAATATTAAGGTAAATCTTATTACAAGTTGAAAGAGACATCTCCATTAACCGTAAATTTTAATAAAGTATGAATATGTCTGTACAAGGTTAAGTTAATGATGTTCATCACTCTGGACAATAATTATTAAATAAATAAGTTAATGGTTACAAAAGTAGTTAAGTTAGTTCAAATAAATAAGTGAAATATAGGATTTTGAACTAAATGATGATACACAGGTAAGAATGATAACTATGGAGCTCAAAAGCCTATGTATTTCTTTAAACAAAAAGTTATATTCTGCAATATAACAACTTCACATTTTATATACTATAATTAAATAATAAACTAATCTCTGAGCAAAGTAAACCAATGTTGATATAAAACTAATATCTTATGACAGCTTCGCGAATTACACACTTGGTATCATCAAAGACTATGACAAAGAATTAACACCAGATTAAATACTACGAGACAGCTAAAGACTTCTTGTAACCTGATTAGTAGCTGGCAGCCAATCACCTTACAGTACGAAAACAAATACAAAACCTACTAAATCCCTTCCCCCCCTCCCCTGCTGAGACTGTATACACAGATACTCAATAATTAAAGCTAGTTCGACAACAGGTTTCAACAAGAAAAGTATCTTAACATTTCTCTTACCTTTCTGCATCCCTGTTTGCAATATTTTCTTAGGGGACTTCGTTTGTTTTCTTAACTTTCCCCACTCTAACTTAACATGATGTACCCCTGCAATGCACATTTAGGTCTACACCTCTGATGACAGTTAAATCACATGGAAAATAACATTGCAATTAATAACAGCAATATGGAGGAATTTAATAAATTTTCATGGATACTTGAAAATAAAAGTGTCTCGTTGCTCCATACAATACACATCTTGAATCTTTTTCTTCTTCTTCAGTGGTTGGTTGCTGCGGTGATGTCATTGTAACGTCTGTCCAGGATATCTTTGTCCAAATTTAATGTTGGTGCCCTTATTTTAACCTAAAAAGCTTTATTTGCATACAAAGTCGGTAAATTCGAATGAAACAAAAGTCAGCATTTGGAAGATTTTTTTTTCGTAAAGCCTTAATTTATTGCTCCAACGATACAGAACAACAGAAATCAATTTTTTGAATGTTGGAAAGGAAAATGATTTCAGGATTGATACTTCACAAAAATGATTACATCAAATCGCAATATTGCTCAAAATGGATCATGATACCAACGAATGAATATAATCATTATCCTCCTCCTCCTCATCATCATCATAGGTATTTTGCCATTATTGGCAGGTCACTTGCTCCAACTGAGAAAGTTTCATGCTCCACTTCTTCCGCTAACCTCTTCGTTTTCACGTACGAGTTTTTTGTTTTGATATCCTTCATTAATTATAGTCTCCTTCACCCACTCGCTCTCTTTCCTGCCACCATACCCTCAAGCCCGACCCTCACGATGCAGTTCCTTCTTAGCCAATGTCCCAACCAGTTTCTCCTCTTCTTAATAATATCTAAAATTATTCTTTTCTCCTTCATCATTTCTAACATCCTCTCATTTTTCGCTCGACCCAGCTAATTCTCTCCATTCCTCTCCACACCCACATTTCGAAAGCTTCCAATCGTCATACATAATTTTTGTGTAATGTCCATGTTTCTAACCCATGTAGTACAATATTCCACACGAAGTATTTTATGAGTCTTTTTCTCAACTCCTTATTTAAAGTCCCACAAAATAGTATTTTCTCCCTCCTAAAGACTTCTTCCGCCATTCCTATCCTTACTTTTATTTCAGTTTCACACTCCATATCGTCACTAATAATACTACCTAGGTATCCTAACTTAGACACCTGTTCTATTTTCTCCTCTCCTACTTCTATATTTGACACCAACCGCTTCGTTCCAATTACCATGGTTATTGTCTTTCTCACATTGTGAAAATACATCCCATATATAACAAATCAATAAACATACCTTTATTTCATTCAGTTACAAGCGAATTACGAAAAGTTTTCAGGAAACATAATTTTAATATAGCATCAATTCCCCCAAAGAACATCGAGAGAAGTTTAGCAAATTATAGAAGTGTCTTTACCAATACGCTTAAGTCAACAGGTGTCTATGAGATTGCATACATAAATAGGCATAACAAAGAGGAATATGGTCACAAGGATGAAAGGTCAAATACAACGATGTCGCAATATCGGGCCTTTCAAAACGCCAGGAAAACTCAGAGCATAGCATCGATAAAGTAAAATGATCATTCATAGAGAGATGAATATGTGAGAATTTTTACATTCGAACGAAGGCACCAAAATTAAATTGGGAAATGGAAGCTTTAGACAGAAGTTGGCATAACATCATTGACATCTTCACCCTCACCACCAACTCCTGAAGAAGAAAAACACTTAAGATGTGATTCTGTGAAGCAACGAGATGTTCTTATTTTCGAGTATGAACATTTAATTTTTACTCCTTCTTCTCACCTCAACCATAGGTTGCCAGGCGGCATGGAAATTTTAAAACTTTTCTCTCTCTTGGGGTAGGCTCTTTTTTACTTTTATACTTCTATCCCTAGCAAAATACTGCTCCTTATCTTGGTCTTAATAATGCTAAAAAGTTGTCAGCAAAAATTCGATGTACAATATTTTTAAATAATCTTAAAATATTTAGAGAAGCAAAAGTGGATAGTTTTGAGTTTATTAATAAGAGTGCTTTCCGATTGAAAAAACTAAACAATGGTTCTTAGATTTCAAGACGGAATTCGTCATCAGCGTGTAGAAAAGATACAGAGAACTACACATGAAAGTCTAGTCATTGTCTAGTGTCATTGATGGTCATATTGATTCTGTCTTTTGAGTGTTGTGAATATACGAGAGTATAACATAATCTTTCTCGGGGTCGCGGTGGTCCGTAGTGGAGCGTTCATCTCTGGTGCATGGGGTCCCTGGTTCGATTCAGCTCGCGCCAAGTGAACTTTGTGGTGGACAAACACCGTGTGCGTGAGTTTCTTCGGGGTTCTCCCGTTTCATCACACTTTCTTTATTCCACCATTTCATTCATCTCCCATCATCACCATCTTCTTTAGCCTAGCCGGCATAACCGTGGGAGGTAAAACTCAAAGATTTCATTTCATAATCTTTCTTGTTATACTTGTGAATATACACGTTGGACGCCAACACTCAGTAATGAACAAAGGGATATCATTGCAGGATTTAGAAGAAACATGGTACTGAGGAATTTATTTGGAGCGACGAAGGTAGAGAAACACATACACACACAAAGAGAGAGAGAGAGAGAGAGAGAAAGAAGGAGAATCCTGAATACTACTTCACAATATATAGTTATCATCGAATATTACATGTATAATTAGATTCATGTGTATAGAAGAGCTAAATATGTAATTTGCACGTTAAGTTTGCTTCAAATTTGTAGAATTTGGAAGCCTTTGTAACAGACTTTTGATTAAGCCAATAAAAGTAGAAATAGTAACATTGAGCTCGATCTGAATCAGATTATAATTATTTTGGTTGGATTAGTCTTCCATAGGATAGCATCCATTGATTAGCTTTTATTTCAAAGGCATTAAGATTCCTATTACTTATTGCTTGTCACTAAGTAATGTATCTGTTGGTGTATTTATAACGCGAGTCACTCAATAATTTCTTGGTTTCTCAGTGCTAGAGTGTTCACCTCTGCTGCATAGGGTCCCTGGTTCGATCTCAAGTCGCCCCAAGTGAACTTTGTGATGGACAAACACCGTGTGCGTGCGTTTCTTTGGGGTTCTCCCGTTACCTCACATTTTCTTCATTTCGTTCATTTCTCATCATCATCGTCTCCTTTAGTCTAGCCTGGATAATCGTGGAACGTAAAACTTAAAGATTATTTCATTTTATTTTCACTTTTTTCACTCAATAATTTTTTTGTAGTCAACAAAGCAGTAAATGCTTTCTTCCATAATAATTTCAGGCACTGGGGCGCTCCGTTGCGTTGCTTGCATTGGATTCGTATCGCTAATTGGTTGGAGTTTTAACGTTCCTTTTCAATATGGAAGCTATATGAGACTTTTGAAACGGGGAAATCAAGTGATCGGTCCCCCAAACGATTTCTCAAATGAAATTCATCTATATGTCTTTCTTGAACTTGTAATACAACAAATGATGAATGTGTTTTTTTTTAACCACTTCAGCACCTTAAAATAATTACACCAAATGCAGTAATTAGTGCAATACTGATTAATCATCCACTGTGTCACTTGGTTAACTGAATACACATAGTACCTAATTTATTTATTACTTTACTATTGTGCAGCATTGTCTGAGTTTCATCTTCTTTTTCCTTCGATTTTTAAAAATACATCTTAAATCTAATAAACGCAAAGTCAAAAGAATGGATTTTCGTAAACATTTTCCTTTTCCTTCTGAAGACTTTAATGTCACATTTCCTACAACCTGTGATTCTAACTTTACACTCTGTCAGAACCCAGATTTTAATAATGTACTACAGATACTTATCAGTTTGTAATGGAAGCATCTGGTTAGAATCACTTAAGATGTTTTGATTGGTAACGATCAGGCGACCGCAGCGCTGAACTGTTCCTGGTGATGTATTAGGACAAACTTTGCACTAAGTGAAGAGTAATAGGACGTAGTAGAACGGCAGCTTGTAGTGATAGTGTAAAATGGGCGACGTATCTGATTTCCAAAGATGGCAAATTGTTGACGCTTGGAAAGTAGCAAATGTGTCGCGATGGACAGTGTCCGAAGTGATGATGGCTTACAAAACATAGAGTAAAACCACATCGGCAAATAGGAACAGTGTTCGAAAAAAAAAAAAAACTTAGTGACAGGTTCCGCCAAGCATTAAAGCGGATTGTCACTCTGAACCGACGTGCAACTACGGTGCAAGTGATGGAGGAACTGAAGCAACACCCATAGCCTGTCCACAATTACATTCCGCCGCAACATACATCGCATGGATCTACGGGTTCGAGTTGCACGGGTGAAGTCGCTGATAAGGGACCATCACGTTTCAGCACTACACCAAAGACGCCGGTGGAAGATGGCTCAGTGGCAGAGTGGAGTCCCTGGTTCGATTCCAATAATTTGTGGTGGATAAGATCGTGTCCGTGAGTTTTTTCAGGGTACTTGCGTTTTCTCCCACATTCTCATTCTCCCTATTCTTTCACCATCATTCACTTGCCTTAATCATACCTCTATCTTAGCCTAAAGGGCACAGTCGTGGGACGTTAAACTCAAAGATTTTATTTCATTTCATGAACAAACAACATGGACCGCTGATGACTGGAAAAGTGTGATATGGTTGGATGAGTCATCGTTTACCTTATTTAAAACCAGGGTCCATGTTTATGTGTGGGGAACACCCAAAGAAGCGTATGATCCGCAGTATCTCGGTCCAACCGCGAAATACGCTGACGACTTTGTGATGCTGTAGACCGCAACATCCTGGTTTTTCGTGGGTGCTGAGCTGATGCTTACCTATCGCGTCACTGCCCGTGATTATATCGTCAGGTTAGGGGATCATTGCATTCTATGATCTAAATGATGCATTCTGGGATAATAATTCTCCCGTTCACATAGCTGAAGCTTTTGTGGCGTGTTTTGAGGAATATCGGGATGAAATTGAATACTTCCTCTGGCCCATCCATTCCCCAGATCTCAACATAGTTGAACATCTATGGTCCATCTTGGAGACACGAATCCCGGGCATCTTCTCTGTTGTAACTAAATAATGCACTGCACACAAAATGGTGTCGTATTCCACTTTCTACCATTCGTGACCTCAATGACTCAATTCCTTGTCGCATTAGAGCTGTTCTGAGGGAGAAAGGGGATCCGACGCCATGTTAATCTTATATGTTGCTCTTTTCTCAGGTGTTCCCATTATATTGATCAGTATATTACAAATTACGGATGGCCATCCCTATTACAAATAATAATAATAATAATAATAATAATAATAATAATAATAATAATAATAATAATAGGGCACGATGACTCAGTGGTAGAGCGCTTACTTCTGTTGTGCGGGGTCCTTGGTTCGAACCCAGCCACGTAAATCTGTGGTGGACAACATCGTGTCCATGGGTTTTCTCAGTACCCCCGTTTCCTCCCACTTTCTCATTCCACCAATTTTTCCGTCATCATTCACTTGCTTTAATCATCGTCTCCCTGACCTTAAAGGACATAATCGTGGGACGTTAAACTCAAAGATTTGATTTCATTTTCTTTTAATAATAATAACAATAATAATAATATGTATGTATGTATGTATGTATGTATGTATGTATGTATGTAGTGTACCTATTGTGTGTTATTAAAGCGTTCATATTCTGAAATACGACTTTTCAGTTATATTTAATATGTAAAAGTCTGTGTCCCCTTGGAAAAGCAGGACGACCTGTCTAGATAACTTATGATTACGCTGCTAGATTTTACCAATATTTACTTCAACTTACTCGAACGGTGAACGCTAGCTATTTTGTCAGAGTATACTGTGTCAGCTTTGTGTTTATGAAAATAGCTTGTAATTAATAAGAACGTGTTAGAATACATTGTAGCTTTCAACAGATGAAAGGTATCTTTACTGATGTTTACATCTGCTTATAAGCTTACTCGGTTTCATAATACTTCAAGGATATTTTTCTTCAAATTAATTTTAAACATGTTAATTGATATTATCCCTTTATATATATATATATATATATATATATATATATATATATATGGGTCACTAACAGAACATGATATCAATTTTGAATTTATTTTCCAGGAAATTCCACTAGAAGAAAGCCCAGAAAAATCAGGAACACAATCCCCTGAAATAGATGCTGGCTCTGCACCTAAGTTTATAACGACCCTTGATGAGAAAATAACCGTCAAGGATGGCGAAATGACAAGGTATGTTACAAATATCTACAACTAAGACGAGTTCAATACTGGAAAACATAATATGTGAAGTTGCAGCTAAATGAAACAGTTTCGTCAGTAAGTTTGTGATTTGAATTATCCCTGAATTTTGTAAAATTGAAGGCATGAAAATGACAACCAGATAAAGACCAATTCTGCAAAAATGGGATTACAACGAATTCAAAATCTGTGCTATTGGGTCTGTCGTTGAGTGTGACAACCAGTTATATGCTTGCGCATTTCCCCACCAGAGGGCTTTAAAACTTACTTAGTTTGTTTTTGAGAATGAGAACCAGACAAAGACCGGATATATCTGGTTTTCGTTCTCAGAGTTCTCATTCTGAATAAGTTGCAAGATGCGAGCAAATTGTATACCAAACATGTTCCAGATATTTATAAAGGATAGTATGCCACTACGTCGAAACTGGAAATAATAACTATTCGAGTGACGCAAATTTAGACATAAATGAATAACAGACAGTTTTATTGAGAGTGAAAAACGGATATATCCAATTTTATATTTCTGTAATAATGTTCTGTAATAATAATAAATAAAGCATTTTTCAATATTAACTATAAATACCTTATGTAGATAAGAGTTTCCCTTAATTCTAAACAGATTGTAGCACTTATATTGGATATACATATGTATTATTTGGTGTTTACCCTGTTATCACTCTCACTGAGTTAATATTTTTTCTCTGGTTTTGTTTTATGCGTCTCCTGTAAAATTAACATTTTGGCCTTTATCTGGTTGTCGTTTTCATGCCTTCAATTGTTATAATGATACAGTGAAAGTATCCTAAGTTAACTCACGGATACACCATTACTCCAATAGAAAGCCCAAATAGCCTGAAATCGAGTTTCGGCTATGCGTGGCACAGATTGTTCTATGCTATTGAACTCATTGTTTATTTTTTCACAATAGAGACAGATGTAAATAGAATTGTAAGGTAATTATTCGTCGATATTTTATATACTTGCCAGTGTATTTCACATGTGTAAACTTTTTACTTGCAGACTGGAGGTGAAAGTTGAGGGATTCCCAAAACCTAAAGTTCAATGGTATAAGAATGGCATTGAACTTATGCCTTCCAAAGACTATCAAATTGATAACTACGAAGATGGAACATCAGTGCTGACAATAACAGAAGTATTTCCTGATGATAAAGGTGAAATTATGTGTGAAGCTCAGAATAGACTTGGTATCGATACCACCGTGACTGAGTTGGATGTGCTCACAGGTTTGCACTTTTGGTATTTTTGTTTTCTCCTCCTTTCTTTTAAGAAAGGAAGTCATCATATTAGATACAAAAAGGTAATTGAATTAAGGCAATTATTTCTATGAACATGTATGCAGACTTATTGATGATATCATTATATCTTTCGTAACATTTCATACATTATTTACAAACTCTTAGGACTTTTATTTCAGTTGTTTACTCGTATTCCATTAAGATACAACTGAAATTTCAATAAGTTTTGTGCAAGTATGTATTTTAATTTTTAATATTAATGTACCTTTCTAAATGAAATTGAAAATATGCAATATTCTTTGCATTTAGTACTTAATTTCCCAGAAAATGTAATAATTGGCTAAGCTGATATTCTTTCGTAATTATAATTTAAATTTACCTTTATTTTTCCCTATTTTTCATGTGTTAATTAGATAAAAATACACATACCTTACCTCAAAATTTGTAGATTTTATCGTTTCTTCCTTTGCTGACCCCTCTCTGTTATTTCTTTTACATGTCATGATGTTCAAGCAGAACGAATTTACTTGTTAAATTTCTTCGCAAAAATAATCACAAATAGTGATATTTAAACTGGTCGAGAAGATTGACTGTTTAACCCTTTCACAGAGGAAGTCGACTTTTGTCGACAGAACCAAATTTTCTTAACATGCGAATGTCGACGATAGTCGACGTGTTAAAATTTGTTTGTCCGTATTTTGGCTTTGTCGAGAGTAGTCGCCAAAGTTGTACCGTTCATTTTTGTTTGTGTCCTATTGTTTTCGATAAACAATCGAAATCACACAGAAAACCTTTGGCAACTACAATCTACAAACCCAAGATACAGACAAATTTTAAAACGTCGACTATAATCGACATTCGCAGGTTAGGGAAATTTTTTTCCGTCGCCTTCCACAGTGAAAGGGTTAAAGAAAGTGAACTCAAAACCTCAGGTTGGCCTTCATCGGAAATTTATAATCATATTTTCTTTAAACAGTGTTAGAATGTCAGAGGAAATGTATATCTCTCTAGTACATATATTATTTTGTTAGTAACTCGGGAGGGAAGTTTTTTTTTTCTTCTTTTTTTTTTTTTTTTGCCGTAACTTGATGTAGAGTTCATACAATTTCCTTATACAGGGTGAACCTGAAAGATATGGACAAACTCCAGGAGGCAGTCTAATCCTGACAATTGGGACGGAACAGAAACTCTTGCACAAACTTCGGGAGGTGATTCGTGACACCAAAAGAAGAAAAAAGTCCCCTTGCATGATGTCGAATTCCGCGTTGTGTACTAGTGACAGGGGGTGCCAACTTGGAATCGACAATCGAATCCTGACAATTGGAATGGAATAGAAAGATGTGCACAAACTATCTCTGTCTGTGCAACTGCCTAATGGACCATTTTGCTAATATTCATAGCCACATTTAACTGGTTTTGATGTCACGAACCACTTCCTGCAGTTTGTGCACATGTTTCTGTTCCATTCCAATTGGCACCCCCTGTCACTCGTACACGACACGGAATTCGACAACATGCAACAGGACTTTTTGTCTTCTTTTGATGTCACGAATCACCTCCCGGAGTTTGCGCACATCTTTTAAGTTCACCCTGTTTATTATTATTATTATTATTATTATTATTATTATTATTATTATTATTATTATTATTATTATTATTATTGTCATTTGTGTGGGATACTTTACTTGAATTCCCAGCAGAATATCATTTGGTTTGAATCCTTGTTAAACTCCATTGTCCTTGTTGAAGGTCCATTTACTCCCCACGGAAGCAATTTGTCGATGGCTTTACAATCACAATATATTTAAGAAAAACATAAGATCTTTTTACCTCTTTTCTGGATGAAAAAATTAGAAGCAGAAAAGACTTTTAATTATCCTGGCATGGAAATGATTGCTTTAATTTCTCAGTAATGAACAAGTAAAATGAATTAAATGAAAGTATTTTGAAAGTAATGAAAGTAAATGAAAGTAAAATAAATGAGTAAATAAATGAAAGTAATTAAATAATTTTAATGTTTTAAATTGCTTAAAGAATTTTAACTAACATGTTTTTAAAATTTCTTACATATTTTATCATTTTAAATAATTTTACCATATTAAATAATTTTACTTAATAACAAGTTATGTGAAATCTAATATTATATTCAAATTTTATTTCTGAATTACTGTTTATGTGTTTGTTTTTGGATGAAAGAATAAAATAAAGAATTTCTAATTATTTAGTTTCTTTTCTACAGCCTTGTATTTTGAATTTCTTGGGTAAAATGAATAAAATGTTTTGTCATTTGTTGTTGCCGGTTTATTTCTGTTTCTTTCTATCTTACTTAACACTGTCATACGAGAACAATCAATAATACACATGCACAGTATACTCGTATGTTAACATATATTCACAACATACTGTACTTCACAGTTACTTTTTATGAAGATAAGTTTCTAAATTAATATTTTTTTCTTTTATTTAGTATTATGTATTTTTTAGTATTAGTCATATTAATTTTGTTAAATTTGATTTTGTTGCAGCATTTCAAAGTAATTTGTTATTTTTTATAGTTATTGCCTCATTTATCTTTTCTTTGTTACTTTTTTGTCTGTTTCTTTGCATGGTATAATTAGTTAATGAATGAATATAAATTTCACATATTGATTGATACGAAAGAAATCAGTCACTTACTTTACTTTCAAGTACCTCGTTCTCAAGTCAATAATCTCTTTATTCAGTGAAATTTCAAGTCTTAGAAGATTTCTTCACTTAGTGGTCATCGAGATGGATGACTATTTCTGTATAGATTTGTCTCACGTTACTCATCCCTATTTGTTACACTGGTTGGATGTTTCTTACCCTGTAAACCATATACAGTATGCAGCTGCCTTGGTATCTTCACATCTTTAGTTGACTGTCCCGTTGCATTTTCATCTTTCAAATCAAAATTAGACATAGTGGTCCCAAAATATTTTCTAATTATAATAGCAGAATAACCCTTTATTTCCCTGATGAAACCTACAACTGATAGTACAAAGGTACTGAAAGAAAAGTAAGTGACTTTGAACAGGACTATAGAGTTGAATTATAAAGATGTGTGTCTGAACATCACTCATTTTAGCTTTGGAACTTCTTGTATATAATAAAAGACCAATTCTGATCAAAGCATATATTATCTAATAAATAATGGCGTTACAGTTTCGGCAAATTATGTTTGCTTCATCAGACATATTTATCAGATAATGTGTCTGATGAAGGCAAACATAATTTTCCGAAACTGTAATGCTGTTATTTATTAGATAATATTTACTTTGGTCAGAATTTTTCTTTCATTGTATAAAGGATATGTGTAACTTTTGTTCTCAAAAACGATGTGCTTTCTATAGTTTATTTTTCAGTGCATAATTATTAATAGTCCTGTATTCATGCTTTCTTTTTACATATGTTTATGATTGTATTTTTCTTAGATTGCTCATTATTTTATATAAATTACGATGTTCTGGAACTGCGAAGTGTTATTCGTATATAGTACCTTTTCTTTAAATCTTTGTTTGTGTATGTACTTGACTAATTTAACAGTTAGTTCATTTGAAATGATCATCTTTTAGGAAAGTTAAGAATTGGATATAATGATTTACTTTTACGCATCTGATTCCTGTTAATACGAAATTGCCGATATTAAGGTAGAGATAGAACCAAATTACTATTTATTCTTATGCAATACAAGAGTTTGCATCTGGTAGAAATACTTATCAGTGTATTCTATATTCGAAAAGTCCATGAAAAGTTGAACAATGTATCCGTTGTTTAACAACCAACTGCTTTGTCTTCCCCCTTAATGAACTATTATTTAACAGCGCAGCAACATACGCTTTGAAGCGTATTTTTACATGATCAGAAAATAAATAAATAAAACCCAAAAAAAAGTAGTTAAAGTTGAAATGCCTAATACAGTGAAAATAATTTTCTTTATATAATATTAGTAATTTTGTTTCTCTTGTTGAACTTTCAGAATTTGGTTGTAAATAAATATTTAGAAATTACATGTGACTAGTTTATATCAAAGCAAATGGTATTTAGGTGATAGCTATGAGCAAATTACAATGATAAAGTTTTGAACGTCTTTTCCTCAGAATATCATCATCATAGGTATTCTGCCAGTATTCGCATGTCACTAGCCGCAAATGAGAAACTTCCATCCTCCTCGGTCTTCCGGTAACTTCTTCGTTTTCGCGTATGACTTTTCTGTTTTGATATCATACATTAATTGCAGTCTCCTTCGCCCCCTTCCTCTCTTTCCTGCCACCATACCCTCTAGCACATCCCTCATGATACAGTTCCTTCCCAGCCAATGTCCCAACTAGTTTCTCTTCCTCTTCTTAATAATGTCTAAAATGGTTCTTTTCTCCCCTACAATTTCTAAGACCTTTTCATTTGTTTTCCGCTCGACCCAGGTAATTCTCACCATTCTTCTTCATACCCACATTTCGAAAGCTTCCAGTCGTTTATCATCATTTTTGCGTAATGTCCATGTTTCTGACCCATACAGTACAATACTCCACACGAAGCATTTTATGAGTCATTTCCCAACTCTTTAAAGTCCCACAAAATAGCATTTTCTTCCCTTTAAAGGCTTCTTTCTCCATTCCTATCCTTGCTTTTATTTCACGTTCACATTTCATATCATTGCTAATAATAGGACCCGGGTATCGAAAACTAGTCACCTGGTGTAGTTTCTTCCTTCCTACTTCCATATTTGACACCGACCGCTTCGTTCCAATCACCTTGGATTTTGTCTTTCTAATATTTATTTTCATCCCATATTCTTCACAGCCCTTCCTCAAGTTTTCTAACATTTTATTGATTTTCTCTTCAGATTCTGCAACAAGGGCCATTTCATCTGCAAACCGTATAGACCTAATCATTTTGCCTCCTACTGAAATGCCGTCTTCATTATGTAGGCTCTTTTTCACTATCATCAGAGTATAGAAGAGATTAAAGAGAAGAAAAATACAAAGTACTTTTGTGTGGCACTTTTAACCATATTTAATTGCGTACTAGAACTTTAGTATTGACAGAAAAACATGTATGATTAGATCAGAATATGAGTATTTATCAAGAGAGGGGAAAACATTAGAAAATGGAGGGAACATGATGACTCAGTGGTAGGGAGCTCATTTCTAAAGAAAAAAGTCGATGGTTCGATCCCAAGACATGATGGTTACTGTTGAAAACACCGTGTGTGTAGTCTTCTTGCAGTTTCTCTGTTTCCTCCCATTTCTACATTTCACCAAATTTCTCCCCAATCATTTACTTACCTTTATCGTGCATATTGTTCAAGAAACGTCTACTGTAGACCACCTTAACTTCATTCTTTACTCATCCACTCTCGTTCCGAACCAATGGCAAAAACCTAAACACAAAAGTCGCCTCATTTTTGATGCCAGCTTGACCTTTGAACGTCCCACAACCACAAAATATATTTATTCCCCCATTCTGGGCAATTAAGATTCCCCAATCTTAATTATTCCCTAAAGTACGTCTACTTTCCTGATTCAAAGAGCCCTAAAACTCACTCTTTGTATACATCAACAATCATATTTACTTCTGTAACTTTTTTTAAAGCCATATCCCATCACCAGACCTTTACAACTCACCTCAGCCAAAATTCTTGTGTTTGTATCTTAAGTCCTTCATTTACACGTTCTTGCTTTTCATAGAAAAAGGTGAGACCATGAAAATATCTGTGTTTGCTGCGTAAAGGGTGTTAAGTCCAAAATGTTCTAAACGTTTGAGCTTAAAAATCTTTTTATAATACTTTGTGGGGAACAATTTATGTCGAGATTTAAAACACTCAACACTTTGCCAGCAGTGTAAAGCGCTTAATAAACTTTGTCTTTTAAGACTTTACATAAGCAGAAAATTTTGAATCCCAATCTTTGTCAAATGAGTACGATTTATGATTTTTGGACTTAACAACTTTTACGCAGCAAACACAGGTATTACAATTCTGTCTGAGCTATACCGCCTTTATCCTTCTTCCCTCATTGCTTTTATCTCTCTCGTTCTTTTTTCTTCCCTCTATCTTCTAGTAATAACAATAAAAATGAAGACTAGACGAAGGATCTTTCCTTCATTTTTCTATAACTTTCTTGGTTGACTCCGCCTATAGTTTTTATTCATTCCTTTATCACTGCTCCATTGTAGCATTTTCTTCGTATTTCCTATTTCCCCACTCTTCACATACTATAGTTACTGTATTTACAAGTTTCTGTCCAGTGATATTTTGCAAGCTGTCTTTTCTCTATCCCCTATTTTTTCCCTTTCGTTAGTATTCTTTTCCTTTTCTACGTGATTTTCTGTACTTTTGCAACACATTCAGTGCTGAGTGTCTTCATTTGCTTTCTAAAGTGTGCTTTTGTTTTCAGGTAGCATGCAACAAACTCAGTGTTTATTTTTCCATATACCCACGCTGGAACTTCTTTCTCTATTTCAGTCGTCTTCAATTCTAGCATCCCATCGGAATTCCTTTATATTCATTATATGTATTAGAAAGAGTTTAATCCCAAACTGGGAATCGAAAGTGAATTAACTTGCTCACCAGAAAATAGTGAAAATGTTACACACTAAAAGGTACACTAAGAAGTGTATCGCTGAAATGCTTCCTCAGATAGGGACGGGAAAGAAGTAGAAGTAGAATATAAATGAAAAATTAAAGAACAGCTGATCAAAGGAACAAATAAAAAAAATTAAGAAGTTAGCATCTTCATAGGCGTTTCATCAGACAGCAAAGAAAAAGTACGAATTAAGAAATGTTGAAGGAAATAAGAGTCTGTAACAGACTCAATTTCAATTTCAGACTCGGTACCGTATTGAGTCTTTATTTTCTTTGTCGAGCCACTGATACTGGTACCAACTATCTTTACATGTTACAACAAATATTAATGCTACGGTTACAAGATGAAAGTGAACATTTCATCTATCACTCGAGTTTGACTACGGGCATATAATTTGAAGTACTCATCAAGTCCCTCTATTCCCGTTTCCTCCCACTTTCTTCATTCCACCATTTCATTCATTACTCATCATCACCGTCTCCTTTAGCCTAACCGGCATAACCGTGGGACGTAAAACTCAAAGATTTCATTTCATTTTCAAGTCCCTCTATAAAAATTGTTGCGGAAGTACCGCAGGGTTCTGAAACTTGGATATTTGGATAGGGCACATACTAGTTCCTAAGTGAAATCTGGACCCGACTACGATAGGGCCATAGTTCTGGAGCTATGGACCTTTAAAGCTCATTTCTTCATGTTTTCGGCAGCCTATGACTCCGAAAGGGAGCATTTGTGCACCCAGGTTGGTCTGTATCAGGAATACCTCCCAAATGTTGTCGGTGTTGTTTTGAAACACCCTATATAAAGACAATACCGTAAAAAATACTCGCTCTTGAAAGTTCTTTTTTGCATTTTTAACTTTTTAAAATTTTTATAATGAATTTTCTAAATAATAATTAACTTTGGATTCATCAACTCATGAAGAACTCTATCGGTGAGATAAAATTAATCAACCTCAATTTGTTGATATGTTAGTACACTCTCAATGTTGTTACTTACTTTCTGGTCACTGATGGCATCTTTGTATTTCAATTGAGTATAGTAAAATCTTTATATTTATTATTCTGTCTCTATATTTAAACAGAATAAAAAGAATAAAATAACCTATTTCTAATATTTGCTTTCCAAAATATGCCATTAGATGTACACACACTATAAGTTTTGAATTCTAATACCATCAATGGAAGCATCTTATTCATAAAACATTTTTGCTTCATACTGAATAACAGGCTTAATCTTTGGTACTTACTTTTAAAAAAGAAAGTTCTATTCAAGTCACTCGTAACTTATTGAAATGATTTATGAATGGCTGATATTCTGATATAGATATTCAGAACGTTTTACATGTGTAACATTCCTCAACAGAGTTATTGAAATTTTTATTAGCACGCATTTGAGTATTTGTAGCGTGTTAGATATGTGATCTATCACTCACTATGCCAATGGATTAATACGTAAATAATAGTAATTTGGTTCTTCAATCATATAAATACTACTCGTATATTATTTGCTTTTAGAGATTGTTTTCAAAGGAAGGAGTACTAATAATATAGCTAATAACAAATAATAAAGAAACATATATTTTTTGTTCACTTATAATTTAGTATAGTTGTTGAAGTGTTTCTCAATTGCTTTCATTTATATGTCACCCTATTTCTGTCATAAAGAAAATATTATTAATGTTTTTTAAAGGATATTTTGAACTTCAATAAGAAAAATATGTTTCTTGCAACGAGATGACATTATTTTTACATTGGTAAAATCAATAAGCAAAGAAACTTGGAAACCGCATTTCTGCTCTCTCTCTGTGTGTATGTACTTCTTTTTAACAGAAAAAAATGTTTATTTTACAACTATTTTGTGGCTCTAATTATTCTAATGTTCTTGAAATAATTTATTAATAAATTTTAATCTATATTCTGTTTGATTTGAGAAATGTTTTCTTTCTTGTAACAGAGCACTTGGAGACCAAAGAGTATAGGAAACCGGATTGGGTGGTGAAGATGGAACAAATGAGGCAGCAGCTACAAGGTAACAATGCAACATCCTGTAACATACAGGCCATTGAAACAACGTGCATGCTTGTGTCGTCTGAGCATGAAAGTGATGTAATGTCCATTGATAGTCTAGAGTTGCATGATGTTCAGAAATATGAAATAGAAGTGAAGACTGATGCTACATCGTCAGTTTTTGATGCTACCGCTAGTTCGTTATCTTTAGGAGATATTTCCATGGGAGAAGATTCTGTATTTGTATCGAATCCTGGGTCTTCTTCAGATTTGCATATTCAGGACACAACAAAACATACTTCGAATAGATTGGCCGTTTCTCCAATCCCATGTGGATTTGAAAACCCACAACCTTTTGTGCTTCATTCACTTAAACCTGCCGAACAGACAGATCCTGGATTACCATCAATTCAGATTTCATCCCATGACCTGGCAAGTGATTCTGGTTCTTCTTGTGAAGTAACGAACTTTCACTTGAATAATCTTACTTTATTTTCTACAACAGACTATGCACAAACAGTTATATCCGATTACCTTAACTCGCACAGAAAATCCATAACCGCTGTTATAGAAGCACTGAACGTTGATGGTAATCAAACCAAAACCATAGACAAAGCAGAGTCAGATTCATGTGAGACTGTTTTGAATATTTCTTGTGATACTGAGGAAATTGCATCAGATCGTGAAGCCAAAGCAAGCAAAGAATCTGAAGTAGAAGAGAAATGTGTGCTAGTTTTGAGTTCATCCTCAGAAGAAGATACATTTAAAGAAGAATCACCAGTGAAAGAAGTCGAATATTTCGAGTCGCAAACAGAAGAGGGAAGTAAATATGGTAGCCAGCATCATTTGGATATAGTAGACGTAACTGAGGAATGTGAAGGTGAATTCAAATCTATTTCAGAAGAGAATCAATGTATATTACCTGGGACGGAAGACGTCGCATACTTTGTCGAACGTAAAGATGATGATGTTGTTGAAGTGCGCATATCGCATCATGTGCAGTCAGAATTTCCCGATATTTTGTCTCCCATTCAAGAAAATAGTGAGGCGTCAAGTTCAGGAAATGGTGCAACTTCACATAAAGTAAGAGAGATATCCAATTCGTGTGAATCTATTTTGAAATTAGATCATTCTATTGATATATCAGCCGAGCCTAGAAAGACTAGAAGCCTTCCAAATTATGGGCGATCGAGAAAATCAAGAATTCCTATCCCTCTATTTTATTCCCCGCATTCAGAACGAAAGAAGACATATTCCTCTGCATGCTATTCTAGGGAAGCCAGATTTTTCCCCTTAGAACCAAGAGAGCTTGACCCTAATAGTTTACCTCAGCTTCATACAGCAGATAGTCTTGAAGAACTTCAAGAATTCTTGCTTCTAGAAAGTCAATGCATGAGTGAAGGTGATTTTAGACAAGGAATATCTTACATCAGTACTGACAGTGAAGAGGATAACCATAAGTTGGACGAACATGAATACTGTCTCTCAGGTAACTTTTAAAATTACTTTCAATTTATTTTACCACCACACATATTCCTTGATCATATTCATTTTGAATATGGAAAACTGGAGATTAAGACAATCATATTTCTATTTATGAAAAGAAAAAGAAAGAAAAAATATTTTTAAAAATTTACTCACAAAATTTAAAACTGCTGAAAAAGAATTATGACAATTACTTCTTGTGTTACATTCTTTACCTAACATTGAAATAATATTATTATTATTATTATTATTATTATTATTATTATTATTATTATTATTATTATTATTATTATTATTATTATTATTTTACTTTTGCTAATTTTTAAAATTCTAATGTAGCATATACATTATTGTGCTTTAATTTTGCCTACTTTTCATAGAAGTAGTGTTAGAAGAACAATATTGGAAAAACACAAACTATTTTCTCCCTATAAAACCAATTAACTCAGTTCTTAATAATAGACGGTGGAATATGTGTTTTCAAGTAATTTACATAGAATTTACATCAAACACATTTATGATTAATCGTTTCGTAGTTTTTGAAAATAAAATAATTACATTATCTTTCAATATGACTAGTTCTCTTAATATCTATAGTTTTGATTTCCAAATAACAAGATTTCCTAAAAGTTTGACTTCAGAAGTTAAAAAAAAAAAAGAAAATAAGAAAGCTGATTGCATATCTTTCAGGCGTGTCCGACTTTAGTTTTCCTCATGTTACACCAAGTTGCACCGAGGGAATGAAACGATGGTCAAAATATATTATACGTGAATTGGTGCTGCTTCTATGGTGGAAAATAGAAGGTGGTCACTCAAACATAAAAAAAAAATATTTGAATTCGAATATTTTCGATCCGCTTTCGCTAGAAATTTGTAGGGAAAAATACTTTGTTTCTTGTTTTCGGCAAGGCCTTTCAAACAAAGTACATTCAAATTTTGTTTCATCCTCGTAACTGAAGTTGTTTCCGAGATATGAATACTTTTTGATTTAAGAGTTTTCAACAATAACTTCGAAATTCGACGGAATTTGAAGTTGATTTTCTGGCCAAAGCTATCTTTAAATATGAGTTAACTTTGCTATAAATATCACAGCAATTCGTGTAAGGGCACCTTTCACCGCCTTATCTGGCTACACCCTTTGCAAATAGATATAATTGCTCAAGAAATCACTTTTTAGATTTTATTTTTTTGTGATTTTCTTAGATTTTAATTATTGTTATTTTTCATCTAAAACAGTAAAAAAGTATGGAAATTTGTTTTACTCAATATAAGGGGAAAGTACAAAAACTCAGAAAGTTCAAAAATACGAAAATACGTCAGTGCATTTACGTGAAATGAATACTAGTCATAGAAATGTAATTCTGAGTATTTTAGATTTTCGTGTTTGGTTCTTTAGACCTTCTCTTATTCTTTCTTTTTCTTTTCTTTTGAAAAATAAAAAAATGTAGTGACCTTAGTGGTGTCTTACAGGTAATTTATTCTTTAACCCCAGAAATGACAAGGTAATATTGCAACAAACTGTGATATGATGGCGTCTGAAGATCACGTATATCTTGATTCACGTTTAATTACTAGCATTTTTCATTATGACTCTTAGCATAGTAAATAAGTATTTGATTAAAGCAATCAATATATTTCCTAGTGCTGGAAATATAGTTTAGAATTTAACAGAGTGCACTTTAATCCAGTGATTTATCCGGTTTTCTAGATTATGGGGGAAATCTAGAGCTATAGGGAAAGAGAATATTCGATACCTACATGCTACACCTATATCTTTTTTTAAAAAAAGAAAGCATTCTAGAATTTTTTGGAAGAATCTCCTCTCCCTGTAAAATGTCTGGATGAAATATTGCTTTATTATAATTTCCGTGAAGGTAGAATTTGCAGTGAACTTGCAGATAATGAAATTCAAGAGATTACCTTATCATTTTGAGGGTTGATATGTATATGAAAGTATGCTAATAATGTTCGTATATTCGTAGTTTTTCGTTAAACTTTTGTGGTGTCTAAGACAAACAACATTGATATAGTCATTAAAACAGACTTCCATCTTGCATGACTTATTATTATTATGGTTATGTTCCTAGAAAGTAAATTTTTAAATTTAATTCGATTAGTACTTAACCTATCTGGATTTATAGTGAGACTGCATGTATTGAACCTGAATTCTGTATTTGCATGAATTTTCAGTCAATAATTTATTAAACAATCATATACAAAGTATTTAAAAATGCGTGGTAAAAATATGATATACGTTTCTGAAATTAATTAACATTAAATTTAATATCATTTCAAATACACATTTATTATTTTAATTTTTACATGTGGAATTTAATGCATTGATAAGTATTTTCCTTTCCTATATTGCAATTGCATTACAATAGTAATACTATACATGCCAATGTGTGATATAACTACATAAATAAGGTTAACAGTTCTCTATACTCGAACAGCCCAAAAGTTTGAAAATGGCGTCACATCGATATTTCTTCCTAAGCACAAAATCTGTTGGAAAGTTTACTAGATACGAAAACGTTTTAGTATATTTGATGTATAAATTTACTGACTGGAAACATGTTTACCACTAATTAATTTAGTTCGAATCTCGAAACTGAACGTCCTTATCAACTTATTTTCCCTGTCACTGCAAGCAGTTGCTTTGATGAACATATGATCTAGATTAAAGCATATTTATCACACTTTTAGCACAAAATGTATTGTGCACACGATGTCATCCAGAAAGTAGTAGCCGATTTGGAATTAAGCATGAACGTACATGACAAAGTTATCACCAGATTGCCCTTTTTGAAAAATATCTAACTTCATTTTAGTTTGGCAATATTGTTAATCTAGTGGTGTTGCAGGATATGACAAACAATGCTCCCCTGTTGATATTTTGATCTTTGAAAATGTCAGTGTGTTTTATCTATTACTTCAAAAGTTACAAGGCATTTAAGGATAAATTGTCTACCTTGTACATATCAAAATAATTAAAATACCTGAAGAAAATGCGAATTATATGATTAACTGGTTGCAAAACAGCATTTGCTCGTCGTGGAATGAAGGAATATAAGTGTAAGGATTCATTTCCAGAGGAATAATATATCAATCATTTCTCATGCAGCGCAGCACTAGAGATGCAAGAACTTTGAAAAAAAAATAAATAAAAAAAAACTATTTTAGAAAAAACTAATCCTTTTTTCATGTCTTTTTGCTTGAGAAATTTTAGACTTTCTTGAACATTTCAATTTTAGTGAAAAAATAACAATACGCTCTGTCTTTCTTACCCATTATGAGATAAAGAACATTGTATTCTACTGTATTGTGAAAAAAATCACGAAAAATTCAAGAATCGAAGAATAATCGGTTACTTGATAGGAGGGAAAAAAAAAAAAACGACTAATCAGTGGACACAGTGCGTTTTCTAATTCCAACGAAATGCTTGTTGAGCTTTAGAAAGTAACTTTTTGTTACAAAAATTTGGTAAAATATTTCAATACTGGATGCAATAAGTGGTCTGGAAATGTAGTAGTTAGATTTCGTGGGACAACTTTATAGTTTATGGATATTGAGGTTTCTATGCGTAAAGCAAAACTTCAGTTAGTAACTGAAATTAGTAACGTTTAAGGAGCTAGTGACACATTTTGTGTAAGAGATCACGCAGAAGAAGTATATTTATCTACCTATATAGATAGCAATAATTGAGGTTATTAAAATTCGATGGGCTATAAGAGCAATACTGAAGTATCCAATTTCATATTGACACGATATAATAGTAAAGAAAGAAGTAGTTGTGTACACAATGCAGTTTTACCATCGCTAACTAACATCACATCCAAAATTTGTAATTTTGTAAATTGAATTTATATTAGGTTGAAGCAAAATATATGAAGCTCACAATAGTGCTTCCCAACGGAGAATGAAATGCAAGAGAATTTTATACCAAAACGAGAATAGTATTATATATGTTTCTTAGTTTATGATACTTTTTTCTTGCCTGTCAGTTTGAATTTAGGAAACCTATAAAACACATTTGATAAGATGTATAACTTTCATGCACTGGATTAAGTGCGAACCTTCTCTGCTGATCCAGTGGCTAGCGCTTGTGCCTTTGGTGCATATTGTTCTGGCTTTGATTCCCAGTCGGAGAGCACAAATATTAATTTCACAATCATTCACTTTCATTAATCATCCGTCTCATTTAGCTTTCAAGGCATAACCATGGGACGTTAAACTTTAAAAAAAAGAAAAAATTATTAGGTGCTTAGGCAACCAAATTGACACCATGGGTATGTTGGTTTGCATAATTTACACTTTCTGGAAACTAAGAAATGCCAATTTGAAAAATAATCAAGGTAGGATTCATAACTAGCGAATATAGTAAAGGCATTTGTTTCATTGTAGAATTATTTTATGAAAAAAAGAATCTTCTAAAAATCATCTGGCTCTTTTGCATCTCTGTGTAGTACTCACTCAGTTATGTAAGCGAGTATTGGGGAGAATATCACTTCGGAGGCTAAACTGACCACAGGAAGGTGTTTAGTTCATCCTGATATTCATAAAACCACACTTCACAGGTTTCAGTGATATAAATTAGTGCTTTATCATCTTGGAAATTGGGTCATTGGCTGGAAACAACATCTGGACCATAAGGAATGTGATCACCTAAAACGTCCCCATGGTCAGTGGCAGTAATTCGTCTTGTGAGCAAAATCATAAAATCCACAGAATTGCAAAAAATTGCAGCATACAGCATCACATAGCTGCCGCCCTGTTTAACTGTAGGGAAGAGACAATTCGGAATATAAGCTTCTTTTTTATTCGTCATACATAAACACTGCCTATTGTTGGACAGAAGGGAAAAAAGGAATCATCGGTCCACTTTGCGTGTTTTCGGCACCTTTTTCATCATGCTGAAACGTTGTTGGCGGTCAACAGCGGTTTAAAATTTGCAAACCGACGGCGGATGTTCAGGTCACACAACTCGCGTCGAACTGATTCTCATAATAGGTTATTCTTGGTGCTGATCGGGTTTTGCAGTCAATTTGCTATATTCATTTTACGCTCCTTAGTGACAATCCTCTTCAATGGTCAGTGATCTATGTCATTGAGGCTTCTTCATTTTTCAATATTACTCTTCGCCGGGGTTGTTTCGTCTTGAGTTCTGTAGGTTGCAAAAATTATCCCCTTGGACACTTCCTTGCGACACACCTAGTACAATGCTCACGTTGTAGAAAGTTCCATTAACTAGGCGTACCCACAATTTGGTCTTTACGAAATTCAGTGTGTTTCTTACTTTGTATGACCATCATTTCCTCACTGCCGTTCTATTCACCTGACGGTCATTTCATATATATGTATGTATATATATATATTACATGAAATGCCCGTTCTTCGCATTTCATGATTAAGATGATTAAGTTAATGGAAAATATTTGACCTCCCTTTCCCCTTATGATATATATTTCAATGAAAGTGAATGTATAAAATCCATAATATATTATATTCTTGGCATAAATTTTGAACTTCCCTACCCATTAGGATACACCCCTTAATCAATATGACAAGATAAAAACCTTGAGAGAGGAACTGACCGTGTTGCAAGATTCATTTCAAACGGGATTTTACCCCAACTGGGAGCTGACCTTCGACTTAAAGGATACCAAAAATGTGACCAATCAACCTAAAGACTCCGAAGACTATGGATTTGACACTAATATTAGTAATTTTCCATTATTATTTTTACATGTCACAATTCTCCCCTTCAGGAGGACTATTGAGGGCTAAAGTTGGATTTAAACTGCATGGGAAGTGTCATTGTTTATCTCAGTGATCCCGAAAACTATGGATTCGACACTAATATAGGTTATTCTCGATCATTTTTTTAAAAATAAATTTCGCCCTCCGATTTCCCCTTAGGTAAGCTAGGAGAGGTCTTAACCCGACAGTATTCTTTTCCAGGCTGTAGGTAATATGGGTACTAAGTTTGGTTAAAATTTCTCTAGGCATTCCAGAGTTATTTTGGAATACACATACATACATACATATATATTCCATTATTTTGATAATCATACTTACCAGCAAGTATCATAACATATATTCATGCTTTGCTTCAAAATGTAAAATGGGCACTACTTTTTGGATGACTCTCCTAACCAAGCTTTTGGTGGAACAATTTATAATCGTAATAACAAGTTCTAGAAACATTTGGAGTGTTTTTGTTTAGTAACATTTAAAACATTATTTGAAAGTCTACGTTTCCTTTCTTTTCACGTAATATTTTTTTATTTGTGTAGAAATTTAATGGTGGCTTGATTCACAAATGTTTGCATGTATTTTTGTTGATACTTTCAGTGTTGGGGGAGAAGTTGTGTTTATAATAGTTGTACTCTACCTAAATTTGTCTTAATTTTTCTTACGTATTACTGAATATTAGTTGTAGTTTACTAACATTAACTGCACGAACGTTGTTTTGTGTTTTACATAGACCATTGATCTGAGAGACACTTAGCAGCAATTTCATCGATGTGTGACTTGTTACCAACACCACGTCACCAACTGTATTCAATAGGTACGTAATGCAAAGTTATGATTAAACGTTCTGGATGTGATTTGTACAACTTCTTTGCCTCTGTGTATTTTGTGCAATTCACAGGATTCTTGAAGTGTGTTTTTCCTTGTATAGTTTTATCAATATAGAACTTGAAATGTGATAATTGTTTCAAATTTACGGTTACAAAATGATGGTCATTAGTTATACTTAGATTAAATGTCATACAGCTCATTTACACATATTAAATAAATATTTATTTTCAATCATACTAGTTATTGAGCTAAACATTGTATCTTCGAAAAATTGAGACTTTGTGAATACACAAAATTAAAATTGTAAATACTACCTAACATTTTAATAGAATGCATTAATCCTTGTTTTGTATACAGAAAGAAAAAAAAAGAGAGAAAAAAATTGTAGGAATTTCACCGCTTAAGAGGCCCCATCATGGCGAAATTAAATTATCGCTAATTTTACAGTAAGTACGTGATATCTTCAAATAAATAAAAGATAATCGAAAAGTAGAACAAGAACTCGCTTGACAATATTATTTTACATGAGATACCGTTATTACGACTCACTTATGTGCTTTCGATTTCCAGCCATTTAGAAAATCGGCATGTATTTTCGCGTTTCTAAATGGCTGCAAAGGGAAAGCTACTAGGTGACTCGTGATAACGGTACCTCATGCAAAATAATATTGTCTAGGGCACTCTTGTTCTACATTTCTATTATCATTTATCTATTTGAAGATATCACATAATTACTGTAAAATTAGCGGTTTCTTAATTTCGCCGTGATGGGGCCTCTTAATACGCTCCTTGTTATGTCTAGTAATATATTAATTAGTCACTATATACAGGATGCGGCAGTGAATTGGGCCTTTTTAAAATATTATTACGAGTAAATGATTAATTTTATTTGGGTGTAACAAGTTGGCCAAACAGAAAACTCTAGTCGCCAAACAGAAAATAGTGTTGCATAAAATAAAGAAGACAGTGTTGCACCAGAAAATGAAAATTACCACAATGTTTTTCTTTTTAGAGTTTTCTTTTGTCTGTATGTCAATTTCGGAACTGAAATGTCACATTCAGAAAGAAGTTGCAAGAATTCTCCTAGATATGCTGCAAAGAGTAATAAGTGACCTTAGCAAAATACTTACTGACTATGTACAGCGTAAGATCATTCATCTACAAGATGTCACTTTTGGACATTAACGTTTTTGGTGCAACACTGTTCTCTTCATTTTATGCTACGTTGTTTTCTATTTGCTGACTTCAATTCACAAATAAGTAAATGCTTTCATGTGCAGTTTGTATTCCAACTTGTTACGCTCAAACAAATTTCATCATATCCTCGTATTAACATTTCTAAAATGACCCAATTTGCTGCCGATATCACAAACTGGGAGAGTGCAATAGCCAAAAATGGCGAAGAAAAAGCGTCTTAAAGTTTCCAACTCGCCACATATATGATACGACGTGTAAAGTGATAGCATGGCAGAGCGAGTCATTTTTTTTTCTTTTTGCTTACGGAATAGGTTACATTTTGTTTCTAGATAACATGGAACAATTAAAGGTTTTACAACTGATTTGAACATTTGTATTATTTTATGCATTATAAACATATGATGAATTAATATTTTACTTGTAGTTACAAATGACTACTTTACTGGTTAAAACAAAAATTAAAAAACATGACTGGAACGGGAATCGAACCAGAGACTCTTTATACGTGAGACGTAGATGCTCCTCAATCTGTCACTCAGTCATTTGGTAACTTTACGTGTCTTATCTTATATGCGACTAGTCGGAAATTTTAAGTCGCTTTTTCTCTGCTATTTCTGGCTATTGCGCTTCCCTCAGTTTGTAATATTAACACTTTAAGTGTGCACTACTACCTCGCGAAAGACGATCCCGAAGTTCATGTACCAAAGTCTGCTTTCTCCTTGTAAGTATTAAGATGATAATTTGTGATAAAATATTGACCACCAAAAATAAATTTAGATTATTGTGAAAGAAGTTGTAGTAAAATTAAATCTCATTTTCAGACTAATTAAGTACAGATTTAAATTTCAAAATGTAACCTCTTAAAATAGAGTTGATTTTCTATTTAGGGAAGATAATCGTTTCATGACGGTGCCGATTTTTTTACGATACGATATTGTAAAGATACTAATAAAATATAAGACTGTGATCGTGAAATATTAACGGTATTATAATTAGTATCCATATTTCGTTAGTTTCTTTCAATCTCGTGTATGTTCCACAAGTCTGTTTCATAAACTGATAGATGCTTAAATAAGTTTATAGCACCCGAGTTTCTTCAGTTCGTAACGAACTAAGAATAAAATCAATGATAGTGCTACAAAAGCGTACTGTATGTATTGATTTTAAGTAAAATTCTACAACATCTTTAGCTGATTTACTCTACGGGACCTTGTGAGATCATCAAAATGAATCAGTTCTGTTTATAATCAGTACTTCATCATCATCATCATAATCATAAGTATTCTGCCAATTGGCAGGTCACTTGCTGCAACTGAGAGTCTTCCATGCTCCACGGTCTTCCGCTAACCTCTTCCCCTTCACGTACGATTTTTCTGTTTTGATATCCTTCATTAATTGTAGTCTCTTCCCTTTTTTCCCTCTCTTTCCTGCTTCCATCCCTCTAAAACGTCCCTCATGATACATTTCCTTCTTAGTCAATGTCCCAACCAGTTTCTCTTCCTCTTCTTAATGATATCTAAAGTTGTTATTTTCTTCCCTACCATTTCTAACACCCTCTCATTCATTTTCCGCTCGACCCAGCTAATTATCTCCATTCTTCTTGACACCTACATTTCGAAAGCTTCCAGTAGTTTTTCATCATTTTTGCAAATGTCCATGTTTCTGACCCATACAGCACAATAATCCACACGAAGCACTTTATGAGTCTTTTTCCTCAACTCTTTATTCAAGGTCCCACATAATAGTATTTTCTTCCTCCTGAAGGCTTCTTTTGCCATTTCTATCCTTGCTTTTATTTCACGTTCACATTTCATATAATCACAAATAATACTACCCACGTATCGAAAACTAGTCACCTGTTCTATTTTCTCCCCTCCTACTTCTCTATTTGACAATGACCGCTTCGTTCCAATCATCATGGCTTTTGTCTTTCTAACATTTATTTTCATCTCATATTCTTAACAGCTCTTTCTCAAGTTTTCTGACATCTTATTGATTTTCTCTTCAGATTCTGCAACAAGCGCCACTGCAAACCGTATGCACCTAATCATTCTAACTCCTACTGAAATGCCGTCTTCATTTTGTAGGCTCTTTCTCACGATCTCTTCCAGATAGATATTATATAATGTAGGCAAGAGACAGCATTCCTGTCGAACTCCCTTTCCAATTGCACTCTCCTCTGTCATTTCCTCCGCTACTCTAACACTTATTTGTTGGTTTATATATAAGATTCTTATGACTTTTCGACATTTCCATTCCAACCCAACCTTCTATAGAACTTCCAACAACAGTTCCCAATTCACGCGGTCAAAAGCATTTTCTAGATCAGTAAATGCCACATACACCTCTTTCCTTTTTTCTTTGCATCCCTTGTTCCCTTACCTCTCCTGAACCCGAACTGTTGTTCCTCAACTTCTTCATTTGTTCTTGCATACAACCTTCTGTTCAGAATTCCACGGAAAATTTTTGCTGCATGAGATATAAGACTAATAGTCCTTTAATCCTCACAACTCTTTGGATTCGATTTCTTAGCCATCGGTATTATGATCGTCTTCGGAAAATCTTTTGACGACTCCTGTTTTATATATATTTCATTATCGAGTTGAAACTATTCTTTTTTGCCCTTTTCTCCCACATTCTTAATGAATTCGATTGTTATATTATCTATCCCGGTTGCTTTTCCATTCCTAATCTCGGATATAGGTTTTTCAAACTCATCCCGAAGAATACAAAACCCTTTTTCATCCTCGTCTACTTCATTTTCTAGAAGGAGCCTTAGATGGAGCCTTTTCTGCTGGTCTAGTTCCTGTCTCGTGCACCTTTGATGCATATGGTCCGGGTGAGAGTGCATTAAAATTTTAAAACATTACGGTATATCAAACTCCGCCATAAACTAAAGGTCTATGTGATATACTTATAGCCTCGATGCTGAAACAGAACACTGCACTCCAACAAACAAACAAACAAATAAACACTTAGATGGATGATATCAGGGGTGGCTCTACACACACGTGCATTTGCACAGGCTGACAAGTTTCGAGGGACTGCAAAATCTGTCATAACTATAGTATTAAAATAAATATTTCTTGTTGATTTCTTGTTGGAAACAAGGTAGTTAAGTTTACTAACCCGACCTTCTATTTGAATACTGCATTCATAAATCATGTTTAGGTCGCATTAGATTAGAGTCACATGGACAGTGCTTAAGCAAATGGTCAAACTAATCACAGCTTGAATTATCATATTGTTGTCAAATACAAGAACTCATTTCTCGAACAGTACAAACACCTGTCCATTTAGTTAGTTTTTAAAGTTTTTATATGAAAACTAGTCTTTCCTTTGTCACAAACAATTTCCTTATCATTGAAGGTGGAAAAGAGTTTTCTTTTCTTTTAATTTTTTCTAACAGATGTAGAAGAAAAATCAAGACATGAAGATAAAAGAGCTAGTTGCACTGGAATTGCAAACTGCTACATTGAGATTAAAGCTCGATATTGAATTAAAAAAAAAAAATCTTTCCACTGCAGATGTGTTTGCTTTATTTTTCATTAACATAACAAATTATTATTTAAACAGACACAACAAGACTGTATTTGTAGTGTTCAGTCCTTTCTGAGTGCAAATGCTCTTTCCCTCCCCTTCATTGTTCATGATGGAGTAGCATACTTAAAATCGTGGCTTTTAAGATTTGTTCTTTCTGGAGAAACACGGCGATAAATGGTGCCATTGCACGGTTCAATAAATTGCCTAGGGCCGGCCCTGGATGGCATTGCGTAAAAACAAATGAATTGGATAGTGTGACGTCCACACACTGTCGTGAGAACAAATCGGATAGGTATCTGAAAGAAAGAAGTAGCAGATTCCGGTCAAGAAGATGGACTCCGATCCATCCATCTATCTATCTATTTTATTTTTCTATATATGACATTTATCTCAAACCTTTATACGTAGAGATAAAATGTTTTATATTCAACTATGCAGATTTGCTTAATTTGGTCACCCTCAAGTATTCTTACTATTTTTTCTTAAGAATAAATTTTGGAACTGACAGTAAAATAATACGTACTACTTTTGCCATTTTTCATCTTTACAAATCGTAGCAGGCAAAGTTATAGCTACCATGAACTTTATATATATATATATATATTGGAAATGGGAGTGTCAATCTTTTTGCAAGTTTATAATGTTTAATTTACTTTGATTATTAGTCTCAAGCAAGTGCATTTGTAAAATAATATTAAGAACAAGTTTAACATTACTTATATGTCTGTATATATATATATGTCTGACAAGTTTACTATTTTTTTTTTTTTTTTTTTTTCAAATATAGCTACACAGAGCGCTCCTACTTTTATTCGAGAAATAACCGATGTGAGGGCGAAGGAAACAGAAACCGTTACTTTTGAATGCCATTTCTCAGGAACTCCTGTTCCAGGTATGTATGAACATTAATAAATGATCATTTTCAAACATAACTACCTAGGCACTGTAGATGGTATACAAATTAACGGCAACGAATTACTTTTTGGTTAACGCCGTTACATTAGTGATTAAATATTTCAAAATCAAAGAACTTTTCCTTTTATGCGTAATGAACTTAGTATTTTAGAACCCACTACATTGTAAAAATTTGGAATAGCAAATCTTACGAGAATTTATTTAGAGAGCACGATGTCTCACTTATGTAACACTGTAAAGCTCATAGACGCTAATCAGTTTAATCATATTCAACTTCTTAAAACAAAGAATAAAAGAGCGTCTTTATTATTTAATTTTTATTAATTGCCCTAATCTGATTGCTTTCTTGTATAATCCATAATAAAAAAAAAAAAAAAACGCAATCGTACCTAAAATAATTTTCAGAGCAAATTTACAGTGTTAACAGAATGACATACAGCTTTAAGTATCTTACAGTACAATGTACTATCTAAAGTTGACAGCAACGAAGATTGAAGTCATTGTAAGCATAGAAAAGCTATTAACATTATTACAAGAAATACAAAAATAGTGGTGTGGAAATGGAGTAGATAAAATGGGGAGAAGTGAAATCGAAACCGTGTTCAGGAAAGAAAATTATAATCCATAAAAATAATTGTGTAGAGAAAGAAATTAATTTAAATGTTTAGAATGATCTAATGGTAAACAAACAATATTAAAGATAACGAAAAAATAATAAAAAAAACCAAATAGACTAAAAAGTGGAGCGCATATTATTACTCCTTGTACAGCCTTTTCTAAAATAAATAAAATAAGGTGAGTGTACCTAAAGGCATAATTTTTTTGTTGTACTGTTTGAATGCGAAAGTTGGCCGTTAATTCGTATGGATGAATGTAGGCTGAGGGTGTTTTATTGATGAACATATTTGAAGAAAATGTAGATGAACAGATGGAGAATGTTACATATTGCGAAACTTCGCAATCTATAAACACACCAAATATCATATCAACAATGATTAGAAAAAGTCAAGTACAATGAAGAATGTACACGGTATTAGGAACAGTGGCGAATCTAGAAGGTAAAACCTGGGGAAGGGATCAGCGAGAAGCCAGACTATAGGTATATTATGAGTTTACTATAAAGTTTCAAAAAATATATAAAAGCTTAAATTAGTTTTGTCACTCAAAAACTGGAGGGATCTAGATCCCCGGCCCCGGGCTAAATCCGTCTCTGGTTAGGAAGAGAAAATATTGCTGATATATAAATTTCTGGTTTGGAAGTTCTTGATAGATAAAAAAGGAAAAAAGGAAAAGCTCTCGATATGCTAAAAAGAAACTGGAAAAATTTGATAAAATAGGATATCAGACTGTAGATTGTGTGATTTATTTATTTTTTTTTTTTAAATTTATTAACCTTAGAAGCACCTGGTTCTTTAACTTAGAGTTATGTGTTTATTGCTATTCAAATTTTCTATGGTAATTTATGCTGTTAATGATATTCTGCTTTCCATTTTTTTAAGAATATTGTAGATACCAAGAACTACCGCAGTGTTGCAATTCTGTACATAATTTTCTAGTACATAGTTAAATGTGTGGTCTTTGGCTAAATTGTGAGCACTGTGAGATGTTTCTTATTGTTCAGAAAAACGACTCAAATCATTAAGGTTACAAGCACTGGCGATGAACTATTATATAAACGGAAACTTCTCGAAAGCCCTGAATATTTAATTATTGTTTTATTAATACTAAAATTGTAATTGTAAGAATATTCTTAGTCTCTGCAGTATTGAAAAAAGTAAAAAGTAAATCTGGGGCCAGTGAATACTGTTTAGTGTAAGATTAAACTTGAGAGCCTGACTTACTAAAAATAATACAAAATTTACCATTTTTTCTTTTGCCTGTTTTTCATAAGTGAAAGGATATAATGAAATCCAACTTATCGCAATCATAAATAATGTTATTCTACAACAGAAAATATGAACCAGAAGAATTTTCATTGTTGCCATCCGTGGAAATTACAGTGTTGCCAGAATAACATTTCCCCCAAAATCTAAATTAAGCTAGTGACTAGAGGAATGAACTCAACTGCATTTGATTACGTATCATGGTGTTTTGGTATTCTCTGAACAACTTTTTAAGTAACCTTATTATTTAATTTTAATAACCGCATATTAAAACTATTTTGTTTGTTAGAAACTAAATACAATTATTATTTACAAAGTAGTACACAGGATACCAAAATAACATAATACGTAATCAAATGCAGTTGAGTTCTTTCCTCTAGTCACTGCATTAACTTAGATTTTGGGAGAAATGTTATTCTGGCAACACTATAATTTTTATAGATGGCAACACTGAAAATTCTTCAGGTTTATATTTTCTGTTCTAGAATAACATTATCTATGGTTGTGGTAAGTTGAATTTCACTATCCCCTTTCACTTATGAAAAACAAGCAAAAAAAAAAAAAAAAATGAAAATTTTGTATTATTTTTAGTATGTCAAGCTCTTAAAATATATCAACCATATACGTAGTAGTTCTTGGTAACTTGAAAAAGTGTATATTTCACTTTTTTGCATAGTACAAAAATAATATATACTAGGTAAAATGTTGTAAATACAAGTACCAATAAAATATGTCCAAAGAAATTACTTAGAGAGAATCCTAATTTACTGAATCTTTGTTACCAGTACTAATTGGCAAATTTCTTTCTAGACATTATTTGGTATCACAATAATAAGATGATTAAGAAGACAAAGAATATACAAGTTCGCATAAAGAACAACAAAACAACTCTGACTATTCTTGATGTAACACCGGAATATGAAGGCACTTATGTCTGTAAAGCAACCAGCGAAGTTGGCGTAGCAGTCACCAAAGCATATCTGTATATACAAGGTAGTTCAACACCTTTCTTAGTAATTTTCCTTTATATATGAAGATTACTTGGTACATATATTATTATTATTATTATTATTATTATTATTATTATTATTATTATTATTATTATTATTATAATGAATGAATAACTACAGTTAAAAGTGATATGCTTAACACATGTAAGTTAGATGAATTATTAGTCTCATTAAAAATAGCAATAGCTTGTTATAAAAAGAAAAAGTATAATGTGAATTTCATTGTAGTTACAATTCGTTTGGCACACTGATATTAGTAATTGAATTAGTAATATAACTGATATTAGTAACTGACATTTGTGCATTTGGTCCTAACAAATGTTAGCTCTCAGTTTTTCTACTGCTTTTTTGGATCAGTGTAGTAACTCATTGGCCTTCGTGCAGTACAAAATCAGAAGTTTTAATTTTAGTCATCAGTTGTTACTTCTTTAATTGTTTACTTCTATAATTTCTAATAAAACTTATCAGAAACGTCTATAGTAGTGTAAATTTCAAATAATGAAAAAAAAAAGAAAAACTGTAAATTATTCATTATCAAAAATATCTTCAAACAAACTATTCCAAAAGCTTTGTTCTTCCTCTTTCAAGTCTTTATATATAACGATTAGGCACCTTTACCAGCAAATATTTCACAAAAGCATTCAAATGCAATAGTAACATCTGCATCTACAACACGAAATGAACTTTTCATTCCAAAACATAATTGTGCATTTTTCTGAAAAGGGTTCAAGAATATAGAACAACAATCAAGTTTAGCCTTTTGCCATAATGGCTTAGTGATGGAGCGCTCATCTCGTGTGCTTGTAATCCTTAGTTGGATCATATCTCGGTCTAAGTGTGCTTTAGAGAGGACAAACACCGTGTGCGTGGGTTTTCTTGGGACTCTCCCGTTTCCTCCCATTTTTTCATTCCATTATTTTATTCATTATCATCTTGAATGTGTCTTCTAGCATCGGTGTATAACCGTAAAACCTTAAACTAAAAAAGAAAGAAAAAGAAATTGAGAAATAAAATGTGATAAAGATTTCAAACAAAATTTAACGACCTACCTATTTAAATACTGCTTTTAATCTATGGATAAATTTCATAACCATTGAACAATTTATAAACTTGTAAATAAATAATGGGACTACTGAATTAACATTAAGCTCAAACGTGTTTATAGTATTGAAATACGAGGCGCGTTCGGAAAGTAACCTCTGTTTGGTCACTGTGCATGAAGTATTGGGGCAAGGCTACCATCTTTGCAAAGACGTGCACGGTAGATTAGTCTGCATCCATCCGTGGTAGAGTTAAGTTTGTCTGATCACTACTTCCATTTCTGTAGCGTCTCAAAATGCCAAATGCGAGGTGCGAGCTCTTTATACGCTTTCTTACGGCAAAACAATGTTCGGCAGCAGTTATTCATCGGAAACTTTGTGTCGTGTATGGACCGACTGTGATGAGTGAAGGAGTTGTTCGGAAATGGGTTCGTTTATTCAAAAGTGGACGAACAAACATTCATGACGAAGAGAGGAGTAACAGGCTATCAGTGGTCACTGATGAACTCGTTCAGAAAATTGATGGAAAAGTTCGTGAAAATCGACGTTTCACAATCTCGGAGCTTTCTGACGAATTTCCACAAATTTTCAGGACTGTTATATGACGTAGTGACACAGAGATTAGGCTACAGGAAGTACTGTGGCTCAAAACACAGGCGGGAGATTTTTATGCTGATGGAATTTCTAAGCTAGTACAGAAATATGATAAGTGCTTGAATGTTTATGGAAACTAGGTTAAAAAATACAACAAAAAATTAGTTTTCAGATGTATATAATAAATTATTATTATTATTTACTTCGGTGTTTCTTTTTTTAACCAATCGGAGGTTATTTTCCGAACGGCCCGCGTAATATAGGAAGGATATATTTGTTACCTATGATGTTAAATATGTAATTTTACAATTCTGGTTTCATGGTATGTTCTTTTTCATACTAAATGTACAATATGTACAAATTCTATGGTTTACTGAGTGCAAAATAAATAAGTAAACAAATAAATGTTAGTTACTAGATATATAATTCTTTTCTAGCATTTGTTGCCATGTTGCATTGTGGCATTATTCGCAATCAAATTATTGTATACGAAACAAGAAAATAAAGAATTAAGATGCTTCATGAAATTTACTTATGTTTGCAAAGTAACAGTGCACTAATAGTCTTCCTAAGAAAGTGCACTAAGAAAATTATGTTATGACTATACAGGGTGTTTCAAAACAACCCTGACAACGTTTGGGAGGTGATTCCTGACAGCAAGGTAAGACAAAAAAGTATAGACCAACCTGAGTGCACAAAGCTTTCTTTCGGAGTTATAGGCTGCCGAAAACATGAAAAAAATGAACTTTAATGGTCCATAGCTCCAAAACTATGGAACCTACCGTATTGGATCAAGACTTCACTTACGAAATATTATGTGCACTATTCAAAAATACGTGTTTCAGAATCCTAAAGTACTTCCGTAACAATTTTTGTAGGAGTTTGGCTACAGGCATATAATTTGAAGTACTCACCAAATACCTCTATAAAAATTGTTGTGGAAGTGCCGCAGGATTGTGAAACTTGGATATTTGGATAGGGCACATACTAGTCCCTACGTGAAGTCTTGACCCGACTACGGTAGAAACGATAGTATTGGAGCTATGGACCTTTAAATTTCATTTTTACATGTTTTTGGCAGCCTATAACTCGAAAAGAAGCATTTTTGCACCCACGTTGGTCTATACTGTTTTTCTTATCTTGATGTCAGTAATCACCTCCAACATGTTGTCTGTGTTGTTTTGAAACACCCCGTATAAAAATCTGAATACAATTTTTGTGAAAGAAATGTTAGTCGCCTCGTTGAAATTTTGTGATCTGTAGATTATAGGAAACGTCAACAAATGCAAGTGTATTTTAAAGAAAAGGCCAATTTGATGCCAGTTAAAATTGCCGAGACTTGTACGTAATTGATGGTAATTCTTGTGTTACTTTGAATCGTGAATAAAATTTCTTTGAAACGTTCTACCACATACTTTAATAAAAATTGTCCTATTTCACGTATTACTGGTTTATTATTTTATCATTAATGATTACTTTTATTGTCTAATAGGCTTATCTTACGAGGAAAAACAAGAATTAGAATTGAAGAGAACTGAAGACAAACGTGAAGAGAGAAAGAAAAGAAAGGCCCAATTAATCGCAGATAGTAAAGCAAGAAGGTTAGTATCTGGAACAGTTTTTAAACAAATGACAAGCCGTAGTTTCCAAACTGATAGGTATATCTCAGTAGAGAGGAGGTGAAGAAGATCCCCATTACTTTTTAATATTTTTCAATCCTTTTCAGTCAACATACAGCCGTTAAGGCAATATGTGGTTAGGGAGGAATTTTTCCCTTAACCCTTTTTCTAAGAGTCTCCCATTATCCACCACCAACGAACCCTCGTCGTGTCCGGGACTGGCAACTGGCAACCGTAAGATTAATAACAACAAAAAACGAATCCACATTCTTCATGTAGTGATTGTGAGAATATAATTAAATTTTCACAGTATCATAGATCTCGTTCCCCTAAAAACAGCACGTAGTAATGAGTCACGCTCATTAACTATCACGTTGAGTCAAAGATTCAAAGGTGACTCATGAAGTCACGCCGGCAAAAATTCAGGATTTTCTCTTGAACCAAAAGAAGAGACATTTCTTACTGTAATAACTGTATCCAACAATTAATACATTAAGCCTTTATTTTCCTAGTTTCAAGTGATATCACTTTAATTTTTATCAGTGTGACTTCCCTCACGAGCTGCCACTACCAACATTCGATAAGGCCAAGTTGCCTGGACTTTAGCTACGTACAGAGTCAAGACCCACAAACTCTCGCTCTTGCTACTGTTAAAAGTATATTGTTATGAATAATACAGAGATAAATACACAGTAAATAAGACGTACGGACTTGCGCATTAAACTCTCCCGCTCCAATTCTTTAAAGTGTTTTTGAAATATGAAAAAATTCGACTGAGTTGTTTTCCACTGGCAGAGTTTTCAACACTGTTTAAAGTTATGAAATTCCGAGAATTTGTGGCAATTAACTACTGTGAACTATTGTTGTAATATAGAAACAAAGGAAAGCAACAATTATAATAGCATCCAATTACGTATTTGTGGAACTTTCTATGTATATCTGAGCACTTTTCTTAACAAAGTCCTTTCCTATGTACGATAGTTGAGTCATTTCAAGAATGTTGAAACCGTCATAAGGTAAACTTTCCAAAATATCGCCAAACGTGTGTCTAAAAGAAATGACAGTATTTTGACTAGAATATATGAAGAACAGAATTCCCATGCCACAACGTGATTTATCCTACCCCATAGACAATGGCTCATACAACATGTCTGCATCAATACCAGCCTTGTGTATATTGTGTAGCTATGTCACAATATTATTAGGATAACCGGTTAATTAAATATTCGGGAAATTCATACGTGAAAGATTTTATTATTTTTTTTATCTTGTCAATTATTTTTGTTGAATAAAAATAAGATCTATAAGAAATGTTAATTATGTTTCCATTATTGCAGAGAATCTGAAGTTAAATCTATTGAGGAATACCAAACTGAAGAATCAACGACATTATTAAAGACCAAAGAGTCAGTTATCACAAGCGAAAAGGTACGTGAAGGACGCTATTTTATTGTGAAGTATTCACTTTGTGTTTAATAAACAAAGGGCTCTAAGGAATGATAGCGTGATCACACTTATACATGTATTATCTTATGAATTGATTATTCTATTATAAATCTTAATTATACGTTTTGTGGTGAACACTATGCTGATCTCTATTGGTTTATACAAAGTTGTCTTATTGGACAGGCTAATTTTACATTCTTAACTATATAGTTAACTCGATATGGTTTGTATGTAATAATCGACTTTCAATTTGACCAGAGAGTTGATAGATAATTTCTTGTATCATCTTAACAGAAATTATAATCAAAAAGTTATGCAGCAGGTAGGTTTTCCGCACAACAATATGATTAGAAGTGTAAAGAAAATTGGTTTTATTGTCTAAAAAAAATTTAATTGTTGACTTGCAACACATGTTCTTTAAACAGTCACTTTCCACTAATCGAGATTGAGATAATACAAGGTAAGATATAAGCAAATAACACGATTTAAGTATCTAGCATTCACTTCTGCACTTAAGCAGGCTCAACAAATGTTGAGATTCAATTTTAGTACTTTTAGGACAGCCTTAAATTATTTTTTATATGCTAGACGAAGAGTAATCTTATATATGGTATATACGAGGGGAACTCAAAAAGTTCCCGGAATGTCATAGTTCCGACATTTGTAATGCGATCACAATGAATCTTGGACAATACAGTCCCTACGTTGCCTAATTCTGAATTTAGCAAGTCTGAACACATATTAACAAGCAGTGTACGAGTAGTGTAGCTGAACGGAGGAGTGTTTGGTCATCAGTTGGCGCAATTTCACAGATCGAGCAACCACGCAAACATCAAGATCATGTGCAAATTGGGTTTTGCTTTGTTTTTAAGGCTATCGATATTTCTGAAGCAGATTTCCTCAATTTGCACATGAATTTAATGTTTACGCAATTGCTTGATCTGTGAAATTGCGCGAACTCATCACCACACACTCCTTCGTTCAGCTCTACTACTTGCACACTACCTGTTATGATCCGTTCTTTCTTGTGAAATTCATAACTAGCCAACCTAAGGATTGTACTCTACAAGTTTCGTTGTGATTGCGTCACAAATGCCGAAATTATAACAACATTCCAGGAGCTTTTAGACTGCTCCTTGTATGTTGACTATAACTGTACGTTACAAAATAATAATTCAATATAAGTTTTTACTGCACTAGATTATAAGAAATTTCTCTCTATTGTGCTTTTTTCTCTCTATTACCATTATTATGGTTGAAATAAAACATACCAATCAGTATGACTCGTCAGAGAATGCCGAAAATCAGACAATTTCGTGAACAAAGGATGGTGAGCTAAGCAATTTATAGCTAAGATAATTTCCTTTTTAAAAATATATTTGGTGTCATATTACTGTTTCGTGAGTATAATGTAAAATGTAAGCATAAAAAGTCAATATCTGTAGTCTACATTGCCTTTCTCTTATTGTAGCACAATAGTCGTACAATAGTAATAACTTGTGGTATGTTACATGCAATATTAGCTATTCAAACAGGACAGTAATTCATAGGTACATCACAAAACGTATAATAAAGTTATGTTTAGAATTGATTCTTTGTATAAAATATATGAAGTATTTTAATGCATATTCATCTAATAATACACTGCATAAAATATAACTTAAGGTATACATTATTTTCTGTTTTTTTTTTTTTTTAATTTATTTACATATTTACAAATAAAAAATGTCAGGTAGTCTTAAAAGTATTGAGCTCTTTGGGAACGAGATGGCGTTAGTGTCTCAAATTTAAGGACATATGAGCCAGTCTCACAGCGAGTCAGGCCTAATGTCATTTAACAGCTTTCGTTCGCTGTGAATCACTTTCGTTCTGGAAATTTCGATGACCAAGATGCTCTTCGCACTGGGCGACCAGTCCCAGGAAAGGTACAGATGAAATTCTGGCAAAAAATCAAGCAAGACTGGCATGTCAGGAGTCTGACATTGCCAAGAACCTAAACGTTAATCACCAAACAGTGTTAAAGTATTTCGAGAAAGCTGGCACCAAAAAGAATCTCGACGTTTAGGGGCTACATCATCAGATTCAGAAACATTTATTCATTCCTATTTCTATCTGCGAATCTCTACTGAAACTAACGAACTCGAGCCATTTCTGAAACAGTTACTAACGAGTGATACAAAGTAGATATACGATAATATTGTGCGAAAAGATCGTGGTCGAAGTTAGAAGCTCCATACTTTGTGGAAAAGCCCACACTGACGCCCAGTAAAGATATGATTTGCGTTTGGTGCGATTCAAAGAGCATTGTGCATCAGGAGCTGCTGCTGTCGAGCACAACGGTATACTTGGACCTCTACTGTGGGCACTAAGCGCAAGTGCACATAGTAATTAAAAAAAAACGGCCTGTACTGATATCAGTGTCGTATACCACACTGACAACGTCAAACCCCATATATTTTAAACAACCCGTCAAAAACTGTGAGAATTTGGCTGGGAGGTTTTAATGCATCCATCGTATAGCCTGGATCTGCTGTCATCAGACTGTTATTTGTTTCATCTCTGCAGATCTCTCTGAATGCTTTTAAGTTAGTTTCTAAGGAGGCCTGTGAAAACCACATGTCATACTTTTTTGACCAGAAACTACAGAAGGTCTATAGCGATGGGATTATGGTGTTTGTAAAAAATGACAGGTCATAAAAGAAATGGTGGGTATGTGTTTCATAATGTTATTTTCAAACCACAATAAATTTGTTTTCAATATTGCCCTCCAAAGGCTTAATACATTTTAGACAACCTGATATTAGTCTTCAATCATGAGAATAACACTCTATAAAGGTTCAGCCTTTAAGTTGAACACCAATTTAAATTTATATTTAAAGCAAATTTTAACACTTCACTTTAAATTTTATTCTTATGAAAAATATTCTTTTGTCTCCAGTGCGACCCAAGATCATTTTACAAAAGTGTATATCAATAAAAAATGAATTGCTAAAAATTTGATCCACGAAACTTCGAAACATTTTTTGTAGTGAACATATGGAATTGAAACGTCCTTAAAACTAAGAACTGAAATTGGCTTGAAAGCTGAAGCTGGTCGTGAATGTCGTGAACATCACCTAATTTTTCTTTATTTTTAGTATTTTTACTGTCATTTCCACAATAATAATTAAAAGGATTGTGAGTAAAATAAATTATTGTAAGAAATAGAAGATCAAGGTTCAAGATTGCAAGAAAGGAAGAGTTCAAGCTTTAGAAGAAAGAAGACGAATTGAAGTTGATTGAAACTAATTTTGATGATTTGACAAGCGAAGCAACAATTTTGAAGAGTTATAATTCAAACTTCTTAAATTTTCCTTATAACAAAAAGCAAAGAATTCCGAAGCGCGAATGAAGAATGAATTCATGACCAGAAATTTGTGAAAACAAGATAATACTGAAAATGGTTACTATTTCATATTCGCTGAACGCTTCATCACATAGGAAGCGGAAGAAATAGGGAGAAGAAAATTACGAAATAAATATTCTCCTTACTTTTCCTTTTTGTGCCCTGGGTTTTGATTGGAAGAAACAGGGGTTTGGCATGAAGATACGTAGTACCTGCCAAAGAAAAATCATCGAAATCCAAAGTGATACAAGAAAATAGAACTACGATATTTCTGTACTAAACGTTAGGGTCTTTGACGCTATCTTTTGGTTTCAGTTTCATGTGCACTTTAGCTTTGTTCGTTTGCCTAGCTTCAGAACAGAAAAGAAAGATAGAATTCAGTAAATTGAAACAAAATTAATGAACTTCAATTATTTTTTCGTTTATACTTGATACCGCATCATGTAGCAAACTCACTCCTGTACTTAGTAGAAATGGTGAACTGAGTACTAATATCATAATTTGGCATAGAAGTTTACATTTTTTTAAAAAAATTAACGTCTAACAAGATACATTCGCGAAGTGTCCCCTCGGGATTCCTGTAAAATTGATTCAAATGCAAAGTTCTCCGCAGTCCAGTGTGTATAGTACTGATTTTAGCGGCCCATACTAGTAATTTGCATATTTATGAGCTTTAATGTATTTGGAATTGAATACTAACTACTATAACGCTTGGACACAAAATTGCTTTTACTTTCTTTAGATATAACTGGACATGAATGTGGTCACATGCAAAAGAATCTGTATCAAATACTGTTTCTCCGATACGTGTTACACACTCCGGCCACTATCTTGGATCCGCTATATTGGATTCAACTTTCGGTTTTCCAAATGGAAATAGCTACAAGTGAAACATCAAATTCATGTACAATTTTCTCGAAAGTTAACTGGTGTAATGAGTTTTATTGTATCTTGTACCGTTTGCAAGGTATTGCATGTTAAATGTCAGGCACTTCACGAATATTGAACCAAATAGAAAGTTGTGCAGGTGGCCCGTGTGTATTGTGCAAATTGCTGCATTCCATACTTGGGAATATACATGCTTATGAGACTTCATGATCCAATCCTGTAAGCATAAACATACACGACAGTAAGCACACTAGATGAACGTCCAAAATGTTTAACGTAATTCTATATACAACCAGATTTGGATGCAGCAGCCATTACTCCGTATTGACTGTGCCTGTATGTACGTCCAGAGAAAATTTCGTCAGCGAAAAATCACGTAAAAGGTTACATATGCACATGGAGTACACTGCACAACACAACTTTCTGCCCTACCCTGCCCTGCACGACTTTTTATTTGGTTCAATATTCGTAAAGTGCCTCACATTTAACATGCAATACCTTACAAATGGTACAAAATATGGTAAAACTCACTAGTGAATTTCCGAGAAAATTATACATGAATTTGATGTATCACTTGCAGCTATTCCCATTTGAAAAACCGAAAGTTGAATTCAATATGGCGGATCCAAGATGGTGGCCGAGGCATGTAACATGTGTTAGAGGAGCAGTACTTGATCCAAGTTTTTTTTGCAGTTGCCCACATTCATGTTACATCTAAAGAAACTAAAAGCAATTTTGTATTCGAGCATTACGGTAGTTTATGATTAAAATTCCGGATATACGAAAGCTCACGCAAATTACCGGTATGGACCACTAAAGTTAATACAGTACACATTGGACCATGGAAAAATTCGCATGTGAATCAATTTTACATGAATCCCGAGGGGACATTTCATGAATGTACCTTGTAAGACGTTTCAAGATTTTATCAGTAAAATTTACTTCCTTAGTATATTACAAATGATATGTTTACAATTTTTACTTGTCTCCTATTCTAATAGCTAACACTAATTCAAGAGTTCAAGTCAAAAATCAATTGTAGTTATCAAAGTAGAAGGTTACATTTTTCATCCGTAATTTTACATTGTAATTTTTAATTTTTTTTGTTCTAAGTTACGCGCTTTATTCCATTATGTTAACATAATATGAGAATTTTTTTGAGCAGTTTTAAAGAGAAAAGAGCTAATAAATAAGGAAAAATCTTTTAATATTATTTTGTCCGGTATTAAGATATTTTCGAAGCATGCCAGGCAAGGTTAAATCATGGATAAATTGTAAAAGAGAAGAAGAAAGGAACTAAATGTAAGAATCGAGGATTTAGGATTTAGATTTCTGGGCTTTCAGCATCTAAGGCCATTTAGCCCTTCACGTTTTTTTGAAGGATGGTGTTCCTCGACGAGTACACAATCCGGGGAAAGGGAAGGAAGAAAGGATTGGGGAAGGAAGAAAGGATTGGGGAAGGAAGGAAGCGGCCTGGGACCTATAAGTTAGGTACCACCCCGGCATTTGCCTGGTGTGAATGGGGAAAACTCAGGAAAATCTCATTCAGGGTGGCTGGCCTGAAAAACCTTCGGTCCCACCGGGAATCAAACCTGGGACCGCTCGCACCAAAGGCGAGAGCGTTAGCGACTACGCTACGCGGGCCCATCAAAATGTGAGAATGTGAGAATCGAGGTGGTTTGTTAACTGTTCTTTTCATTTTGACACGCCACCCACAATACTGCCTATATGTCTTAACACTTCACCGCCTCTGGTTCTAAATGTATATCATCAGCACATAAGACGAGATGTGTTAAGAGAAGAGAAAAACGATGACATGCGCAACTAACTCTTTTAAGACGCATGATTCATCAGTGGATATAAATTCAATAAAGTCGTGGATAGATTCTAGGAGGAAAGGCCTCTCCATGAAACATATAAGCGTGACCTACGGCTGCTTGAGAAACAATACGATTATTGCAATGTTGAAAATGAGTGCTTTACTACTAATATTGGCCTGACAGTAACCATTCACTATAATCTCGCTTAGCTGCAAATGTGCTACTCTTGTTTCAACTACGCATTGCATGCTTCGAAGATATCCAACGATCCATTCTTATCATCATCATAGGTATTCTGCCATTATTGACAGGTCACTTGCTGCAACTGAGAGTCTTCCATGCTCCACGGTTTTCCGCTAACCTCTTCCCCTTCACGTACGATTTTTCTGTTTTGATATCGTTCATTAATTGTAGTCTATTCCCTTTTCTCCCTCTCTTTCCTGCTTCCATCCCTCTAAAACGTCCCTCATGATACATTTCCTTCTTAGTCAATGTCCCAACCAGTTTCTCATCCTCTTTTCAATAATATCTAAAATTGTTCTTTTCTCTCCTACCATTTCTGACATCTTTTTATTCGTTTTCTGCTCGACCCACCTAATTCTCTCCATCCCTCTACACAGCATTTGGAAAGCTTCCAGTCATTTTTCATCATTTTTGCAAACTGTCCATGTTTCTGACCCATACAGCACAATAATCCACACGAAGCAGTTTATGAGTCTCTGTCCTCAACTCTTTATTCAAGGTCCCACATAATAGTATTTTCTTCCTCTTGAAGGCTTCTTTTGCCATTTCTATCCTTGCTTTTCTTTCACATTCACATTTCATATAATCACTAATAATACTACCCAGGTATCGAAAACTAGTCACCTGTTCTATTTTCTCCGCTTATCGGTTAGCGTACGCGCCTTTGGCCTACCCGCCTTTCGATTACCGGCGGGAGCTCATGTGATTCGGATTCCACGTTAATCAGTAGGTCCACGTCTCATATAGCCTCGCTGCTGAAAGGGACGCTAAACTAAAACCAGCTCTATTTTTTCCCCTCCTACTTGTATATTTGACATTGACCTCTTCGTTCCGATCACCATGGCTTTTGTCTTTCTAACACTTTTTTTGATCCCATATTCTTAAAAGCTCTTTCTCAAGTTTTCTGACACCTTATTGATTTTCTCTTCAGATTCTGCAACAACTGCCGTATCATCTGCAAAACGTATACACCTAATCATTCAATCTTCTGCTGAATTTCTTCATTTTGTAGGCTCTTTTTCACTGTCTCTTCTAGATAGATATTAAATAATATAGGCGAGAGACAGCATCCGTTTCGAACTCCCCTTTCAATTGTACTCTCTTCTGTCATTTCCTCCCCTATCCTAACACTTACTTGTTGGTTCATATATAAATTTCTTATGAGTCTTCGATCTTTCTATTCCAACCGAACCTTCTTTAGAATTTCCAACAATTCCTAATTCACACGTTCAAAAGCATTTTCTAGATCTATAAATACCACATGTGTACACTTCCTTCCCTTTTTCTATAAACTTTTCACCGATCATCCTTAATAATCAAATTACATCCCTTGTGCCCTTACCTCTCCTGAAACCAAACTGTTCCTCCTTCTTCTTTTGTTCATTCCATACAACCTTCTGTTCAAAATTCGAAGGAAGATTTTTGCTGCATGAGATATGAGACTAATAGTTCTATAATTCTCACCTCTCTTTGGGTTCGATTTCCTAGCTATCGGTATCATGATCATCTTCAGGAAATCTTTTGACCATTCGCCTGTTTCATATTCTTAAGTAATGTTAAACATATTTTCTTATTTATTAATTCTTTTCTCTTTGCAACCTATAAAGTTCAATTAGCTTTTTATTTTATATGGTTTCTGTATGCTCTGCTGTTGTTTATATTCCAAGATAACTTAGGTTTGTATTCATTTTAGTATTGTTGTGCTTCGATGTTAGCTTATTTTTTTAATTATCATTATTATCTTATTTTTGATGAGGCAAGTATTAATAACCAAAGCTAAAGTGCATGAACAATATTTGGTAGAAGTTGACTCTTCGGAATACAGTTTATTTTTTAAACTTTTTTGTTTGTTTAATGCGGACGACTAATGATAACATGACTTCGTGGATCTTCTAAAAATAATAATAACAAAATAATAAAACTTCTGAACTTTGAACTTTAAAATATGTTTCTAAATATATCCTTAATCAACTCTAAAGAAGATATACTAAAACCTGATTTTTTAAAAATAAATGGTTCTAAATGTGTGTCATAAACACATAAGAAGAGAAGTGCTAAGAAGAGATATAAACGATGAACATAAATTTTCGGTGTTCAACTTATGTATATTTAATATACAATGGCTAGACTTTCTTCTCTGTAGTTGTGTTACTTTAAAACTGTGATTTTTATAGGCTCAGAAGAAACTATCACTTAAAGAACCTGTCAGCATTACGGAAGTTGACGCGCAACTGAAACCAGAAGCTATTGCTCCCAAACGGATACCTACAGAAGTTGCAGAAGAGAAGATTGAAGAGCAGAAACCTAAGCTGAAACACATCAGGCCTCAACAAAAGCCGGAAGAAAAAGAGACTGTTACTCTAAAACCCGCAAAACGATTGGAGAAGAAACCAGAAGAGAAAGAGACCGTTACATTGAAACCAGTAAAGAGACCTGAGAAGCAAGCAGAAGAGAAAGAAGGAATTACACTAAAACCAGTGAAAAGGTTGGAGAAGAAACCAGAAGAGAAAGAGACTGTTGCATTGAAACCAGTGAAAAGGCTAGAAAAGGCACCAGAAGAAAAAGAGACTGTTTCATTGAAACCAGTGAAAAGGCTAGAAAAGGCACCAGAAGAAAAAGAGAGTGTTACATTAAAACCAGTAAAGAGACCTGAGAAGCCAAAAGAGGAAACTGAGGCTGTTAAACTGAAACCAGTAAAGAAAGAGGAAGTCAAGGTTGAAAAGAAAGTGACAGAGGAAACTATTACTGAACTGGAAGTGAAAAAGACAGCAGAGAAGAAGGTAAAAACTGGAAAGAAAGTTCTGGTGAAGGAAGCTAAAGTGATAACTGAGGAGAAACCAATGGGCGAAGCCAAACGACTTGAACCTCAAAAATCTGAAGAAGCTGTAGCAGAAAAGGTTATTAGCACAACAGAAGCGAAAATTGTATCTGAAGTTAAACCAGAAGTGGATATTGAAAGATGGAAACCTCAGAAACCTAAAGAAGTTACAGCTGAGCATATTGTCAGTACGCAAGAAGCAAAAATAGTATCTGAGACCGAAACAGTAATGGAAGTCGAGGAATATCAGAGGAAACTGATAGAGACTGCACAAGCAGAGAGGAAAATATCCCATAAAGAAACTGTAGCAGTTACACAAGTAGAAGCAGAAGTAAAACCAGAGAAATTAATAAAGAAACGACCAAAAGCTGTGAAAGCTGAAGTTTCTGAAGAGAGCGTACAAGAAGCTGTTACTATTGAGAGTACTGTGACTCAGATACAATCAGAAGAACTTAACATAATTAAGCCTGTAAGTGAAAGACCTAAAGAAGAAGTGCAATTGAAAGAATCTAAGTACGTGGAAGAAATGATGGAATACATTGGTGCTAAGGAGTTTGGCCCTGGAGAATCTCATCTCCGGGAACTTGCAAGAATTTCTTATATGGTTAAACAAGGTGTTACTGTAAGTGAAATCACTTCATTGTATGAAGCGGGTGAATTTCCTGCATTACATACACCAGAAGCCCAAATGGCAATGGTTCAAGTTGTTGAGCGAGAAGGTTATAGTGCAGTCATTTCAGAGGTTCTAGCTGAGGAGTCTGCGTATGTTGGAGACAAATTTGTTGCCACTGGTTTCAAAGCATTCATGAGAATGATTGAACTACAGTATGTGAATATTGATGAAGTTATTCTCCATTTCGCACCAGAAGATTTCCAACCTCATAAATGGGAAACTATTCAAGCTGAAGTCATTGAAGAGGAAAGACATTTGCATTTATCAACAATCCATGAAACTGAATCAATACAAGCTCCGAAGCCAGAAAAGAAGATAACAGTCGAAGAAGCCAAAGAAGAAATAAAGGTCAGTGTTTCGATCTATTTGTATCGTTTTCTTTCTTTCTTTTGCAGATAGCTAACCATGTTACATAAAAGGTAATGACACTAGGAGTTTTGAGAGTTTTTGGTTTTCTTGATGGAAACATTTTCTTGGTATGAAGGTTTCTATCCTAAGATATTATTCACAATTAACTCTTTCTTTTATTCACCTGTCACGTGTTTGTGTGCGTACTTTATAATGTAAACGAATTTCAGTTCTTGAAATAGTTGTGCTTATTGTATATACACTTTAGATAGGTTTCAATGACGGATAAACGATTAAAGTGAGAATGAAATAGTATCTTGTATATAAAGTAGCTTCATTTATAATGATGAAATCATAGAGAAAGGTCACATCTCATTCATTAAGCTTTAAAAATAGTTGAATTACCGCTTTACTTTTAAAAGCCCCGTATTCTTATCCATTGTAACACGAAGATAACTTTTTTGTCTCATTCATGCTTTATTATAAGCTTATAATCAAGACATCTTGCTTGCAAGTATGAATACAAAGCTTTTATGGGAAAAATTGCTGGGTATTTAGTTTTTTAAAAATATGGCTATCTAGTTAATTTGTGTAATAATCCATTTCTGATGGAATTATTGAAAGAATTTATACTGCAAATTACAGATACGTGAAAATATCAAACAATACTTTCGATAAAGTGGACACTTTCAAATAACTAGAATTAATATTAACAGACCAAAATCATATTCAGGAAGAAATTAAATGTCAACTAAAAGCAGGGAATTCGTGTTATTATGCAGTTCAAAATCTCTTGTCGTCGCGAATTCTATCGAGGAATTTGAAGCTTAAAATATATAAAACAATAATCATGCCTGTTGTTTTGTATGGTTGCGAAACATGATCGCTTATTTTGAGGGAAGAACGCAGACTGAACGTGTTTGAGAACAAAATCCGTAGACGAATATTCGGACCCAAGAGGAACGGGAATGGGGAATGGCGGAAACTTCGTAACGAGAAACTACATAATTTATACTGTTCACCAAAAATTGTTAGGGTCATCAAATCTAGGAGGCTCAGGTAAGCAGGTCATGTAGCCAGGATGGAAGAAAGTAGAAACGCTCTGAAGGGCTTTAACTGGAAGACCAATCAAAAAGCGATCATTAGGAAGACCTTGGCTTAGATGGGAAGACAATATTATGATGGATCTGGCAGAAATAGAAACTGGATCCAGTTGGCTAAGAATAGAAGTCAATGGAAAGCTTTTGTGAACACGGCATTGAACCTCCAGGTTCCGTAAGCCATAGAGCTAGTTAATTATTACTGAAAGAATTTGGGTTGTTACGTATATTTTAAGTGAAACTAAAACAGGACAATAACACTAAAAATTACAGCTCTTTACATTCTCTCATAAAATCCTTAACTTTATTATAACTTTGTATTCCGTTTTATAGTTTCTTTCTTAATTTAACATAGTTGTTTTCTTGCTATATCCTTGTAATTTAATTTGTTTACAAAATATACTTTCTCTTTATCAAATCATCTTTCTAGATTTCGTTTTCGTTTGCGTGTTTTCTCTTCAAATTCCTTTGTCTCTAATAAGATAACATTAACAAAAATTAACACTAATCTTAAATTCTATGTTCATTGATGTAGGTAGATTCATTCACAAGTACACCTATTTGATCATAAAACAGTGTGGAATACGAAAAGTTTCAAAGAAACAACTTTGTAGACAATAATTTTTTGTTTATAAACGATTTATCTCTTCTACATTTTTTGTAACAATCGTAGAAGAAATGTTGAAAATTATATAAGGAAGATAAGAGTTTATCTATTGGGTGTAGTTTGAAGTAACGTTTGTTTATAATATTAATTTAACGCAACATTTTAAGTCATGTTCAGATTGGGGACTTCAAGGTATGAGAAATAAGTAGTCTGGAGGTAAGAACTATATAGAATTAGAAGTAATAGGTAGAGACTATGCATTTAAATGAGTAGAGATGCTTGCTTCTGCAAGTAGCGAATCCGGTACCTACAAGGGTCAGTCACAAGGTTAGTTGCACTGCTTAAGAAAATGACACAGGATAGAAATGTTATAATAACTTTATTTGTATCGTAAAATTCCATTCACAATCTACTTTTCAACGTAATTAACTGCGTTATTTAAGCATTTGTCGAGGCGTGGTAAAAGTTTCTCTATGCCTTCTGCAAAGAAATCCTGTCCAATGCCCGATAACCATTCTTTGGCTGCAGCTTTCACCTCATCATCCGAGTGGTATCGTCGCTTTGAAAGTTTGTCTTTCATGGGACCAAACACATGGAAATAACACGGTGAAAGGTCTGGGCTATAAGGAGGGTGATTTCTGGATTTGTCGTAGTTGATGGTCTTCCCTCGCACTCATCATCGTCAATATCTGTACGTCCGTTCTCAAACATGCTGCACCACTTCTCGATAGCTTGACGTGATATTACATTTTCACCATACACTTCATGCAGCTGCCGATAAATTTCAGTGCAGTTACACCTTTTCGCTCACAAAAAACGAATCTCTGCAAGCACTTCCAATTTGGACACTACTTGCAGCTGTCGAGACATGTTTACGACTGATTATAAGAACACCTCCACTTGTCTCGTGAAAGTCGCTACGTCAAACGATACAACTACATGTCTGCAGTGTTGCCACACAGTTTCATCAAAATAGTCTTTGACCGAAAATATTTACGAAGGAGTGCAACTAACTTTCTGACTGACCCAAGTAGTTAGTTACAAATAATATTTGTTGATTGCTGTGTTAACTAGTTTCAATTTTGGTCGATGTATATCATTTCTGATATTTCATGTAATATTATTCCAGATTCCGTTGAATTCTTGAATATGCAATGTATGTTTTCCAAAATTTATTATAATACTTTCAGAAGTGAAATTGTTTGTGCTCAAAAGGTCAAAATAATTCATCTCATGTTGTTGCAAATGTGAAGTTGACCTCTTGCCATTGGTTTCAGTGCTTTAATATTAGTTGTTGGTAAATTTACATCATCAAGCATGAAATAACTGCAGAAATTAAACGGGAAAAGCTGAGATTAGGGGTGTTGAGAATAATTGTTAACTTGACTTAGTGCTTTTGAAAATTGTTTTCTTGACTGATTAATTTATATACCTTAGCGTTTTTAATGAAAATAATTTCTTAAGCAATCGTTTAATTTTTTTGTTATGCGCATATAAGTTGACTTTCTTCTTCTTCTTTTTTTTTGGTAAAAATTAAGCCTACGTGAATGCGCTATAGTTAATGGAATTTTCTATTGCTAGAAAATTAACTTGACATGAAAAGATTGGCCACCATTAATGTCTTAAAGGGGTAAAAGCTTCTTGACCACAAGTGTGTATATAATTTCGCTTTTCGTGAGTTAGTGTTGTAGGAAAGATAAATTCATATATTGTTTCTGATTACGAAATTTTAGAAAACAAAATTGTTGGATTTTTTTTTTATACCAGAAAGAGAGCTTAGAACTTTTTATACTAGTCATGAACTTAAATCTTTATTTTTTATAAAATCAATATTCTGTATCTTGAGTTAAATCTACTACGGATAATTGTAAGTTTTCACGAGTTATTTAAATGTTTGATGTTTTGTACTTAGTCAATGTGACGTGACTTCTTGAGTTACTTTGAACGTACTTTCCGTTCAAGAATACTGATAAGTTTTGTATTATAAATATTCTTGAAAAGTGCAATTTGCATATATCATTTAAATTTGCTCGAATATAAGGTTCGCTATACTTATAGAAAATAGATATTTGCTGGTTTCAATACTATAAGTAACGGCATCACGTAATGTCACGAATAGCAATGATACAATACGCTATACAGGGTGTTTCAAAACAACACCGACAATGTTTGGGAGATGATTCCTGATAACAAGATAAGATAATAACTATAGACCAACCTGGGTGTGGAAATCCGTCATTTCGGAGTTACTCCTCAAACAACTCGGTACTCATACAACAATTTTTATAGAGGGAATTTGGCTACGTTTATATAATTTGAAGTACTTATCAACTACCTCTCTAAAAAGTGTTGTGGAAGTACCATATGATTCTGAAACGTGAATATTTGGATAGGACACATACTAGTTCCTAAGTGAAATCTTGACCCGACTACGGTAGATCCCATACTATTGGAGCTATGGACTTTTAAGGTTCATTTTTTCATGTTTTCGGCAGCGTATAACTCCGAAAGGAAGCATTTGTGCACCCAGATTGGTCTATACTTTTTGTCTTATCTTGGTGTCAGGAATCATCTCCTAAACGTTGTTGGTCCTGTATATTACCAAATTATATATTGTACATAAAAATCACTGATGTGATATTGCATGGCAGAGTCAATTTCATGCACTTGAAAGGTAAACCAAATAGAAAATCGGAAATTACAAAATAACCATTCAGACAAATATAACTTTTATTGTAAATTATTTCAAATTATTTATTTGCATATCAATTGTAAGATATATATATATATAATCAGTTATATTGATATGTACCTACATACTATATAGTATTAATTATATTATATTGAGCTCTGTAGATATATTTTTGGCTCCGCATTTCAGAAAATAATGTGACGCATAACAGTATTGTGACTTTTACGTATTATTCAAGATTTGGAGTAGTCTTCAAATCATTTATGTGATGATAACTTGAGGCTTTGGGGTTGGTTTCTAAATGGGTTGGATTGAGTGTCTTAATGCTTTTTCTCACACGGAACTGGTGGCTTTTCAGGAGTTTGAGGCAGAAACTGTAGGTGAGGTGAAATTGAAGAAACCTCGAGAGGAAGTCGCAGCAGAAGTCGTTGTTGAGGAATTAGAAACGGCTGAGCAGACTGAAGTTAAGGTGCAAGGTAGGTAAAGCAAATGATCCGTAGATGTGTTAGCATGTATTTATGTATCACTATTTTAGAAGAATTAAATGATTAGTTGCTTTTTCTGTTTTCAAATTACTATTGCATTGTGAAGTATATTTAACATTCTTTTATTTGTAAACATTTCAAGAAGTACCAATCACTTTTCTTAATTATCCTGGACCATAATTAGAAAGCGAATTAAAGTATGTTTATTTTTTTGATGTGTTAAACAATGTATTATTGCTTGATTCGTTTGCATTTTGGTTGCTAAAATTTGCTTGCTCATGAATCTGTGAAACAAAGTTCAAACATGAGATAAAATAAATGAAATAACGAAAATAAAATCACTAAAATTCTTGGTACTGACGTTTTCAAACAGATATAATTAAGGAAACTGGGGTAAAGCATAGAACTAATTCAGAAGATGATAACACTAACTGAAGGTCTAATTAGAAAAGTTTGATTATAACCATACGTAATATTATTGAAAGAAAATTAGTATATAATGTGAAAGGTAAATAATTAGAAACCACTCTCATTATTTCATTTTTCCCTGTCTCTCTCTCCTTTCACTTAAAAACTGCACTTGTATTGATAAATTGTTCATATCGAGTAATTGAACGGAACCAATTAATATTAAGAGTTGCATTTGCATACTATTTCCTTAGGAGAATTGAAAGCAAACCCTTAAGATTAACTGTTCTTTTATTTATCGCTGTTGTAATTTTTTGATTTCACTAAGGCATTGATTTTTAAATTTATTTTATTTTATTTTATTATTTTTTAAATTTTCATTTTATTTTAATTATTTTTTGGTTCGTGCATGCTCTTTGTTTCTTTTTTCAAGGAAGTGGTTTTCAGATTTGTATACAGTCTTAGTAAAAAATAATTTGATTATTGAAATAATTGTAATAATATATATACTTTCGTTAATGATACATAATCTCTTAATACTGTTGTTTTCAAATTCATACAAGAGAACACTTGAAACACTTGGAATTTTCCGTGTTAGTATATAAATTGACTAATTAAATTATAGATTTAAGTAAGGGACCTCGGTGGCTCAGTGGTAGAGCGCTAATCTCTGGTGCGTGGGGTCCTTGGTTTGATCCCAGCTCACACTAAGTGGGCTTTATGGTGGACAAACCCCGTGTGCGTGGCTTTTCTCGAGGTTCTTCCCTTTCCTTCCACTTTCTTCATTCCATCATTTCATTCATTTCTCATCATCATCGTCTCCTTTAGCTTACACGGCATAACCATGGGACGTAAAACTTAAAGTTTTTTTTTTTTTTTTTTTTTTTTTTTTTTTTTTTTTTTTTTTTTTTTTTTTTTACAAATTTAAGTAGATATTGTAAAGAAAGTTTTCGGTAGTTATTTTTGAAAGTACTTTGCTTTCTTAAACTAAATCTGGAAACCACTTTTATAATATATTTGTTTTGTTATTTTTCTCTAATGTTACTAACTGTATATTTTTTGTTTGGTTGATTTCCCAAATAACTCAGATAAAGAAACACCAGATAAACCTGAACCAGAACCCTCGTCGTCGTATTTGCCTTTCGATCCAGCTGGTTTTTCCCTAGAAGAAGAAAAGTTTATGAACTTCAGTTTTGTTCTAATTGTAGCATGTATACTTATTACGCGCCTTGTGAGTTGGCTTTTAAGTTTAATTTTAGCTTCTCAAGTCGAAAAATTGTAATGTGTGATACCATCTGGAACACTTTCCTTAATATTTGGAACTATTCTTTGTGTATATTCTTATTTATGTTCTGATTTTGTTTCTTTCACCTTCACACGTTGTTGTTTTGTATAATATGTAAAAATATGTCCTAATGTAGAAACACAGCTTTCGTTGCACATATTGAAGCATTTGATGAAATAATATGGTTAGCTTTCCCCCCTAATTTCATTAATTCAGAATAAATCATGTTATATTGTTTGCTTACTAGTATTTCAGGAGATAACATTATTGGTGAACTTAGTTAATTAGTTGCGTTTGCATTTATTCTTTCAATTCATAGTAATTCTTTTAAGTTTACCACGATGCATTTTATTTCAAAATAATCGACGAATAACCTAAGGCTAGTCACTTAATTTTAGATCTTCCTTAGATCATATTAAACAATACCGAGATAGGTCTTAATTAAAATTATAGTGAGTTGTTCTATAGTATTTACCAGCCTTTGGCTAGCTGGGGCTCTGCCTCAGACCCCCGTGTTTCCTCCGCGTACGGCCTCGCTCCTTTTAAACCCATTATTCTACCAAATTTCAAGTTTCTTATTTCAACTATATAAAAAAAACATTTTGTATCCGAAGAAAATGCTCATTTAAATAACATGGGAATTTCTTCATTTTCCCCTTTTAGACCCCTTAGAAACTAAAAGTATATACTTTTGGCAATTTTCCTGTGAATTAGTTCCGGAGGGCTACAATCATACCAAATTTTATCATTCTAATCCTGCCGGAAGTGCCTAAACATTCTGGGGTGTAAAAGACGTCCCATATAAATAACATTGGAAAGATTTTTCAGTTCCCCATAAGATCACACTAAAGTTATAATTTTTTTTTATTTACTTAGGTAACGCTAACGAAAACGTACAAGCATACCGAATTTCAAGTTTTATTCCAAGTTCCTAAAATAGAGATTATAGGTCCATAAAAAGGCCCACTTAAATAACATGGGGAATTTTTTCATCTTCCCTTTAGATCCCCTAAAAATTAAAAATTTTTACTTTTGTCATTTCTCCTAATTGTTAGTCCCAAACAGTACAATCATGCCAAACATGCCAAGCTACGATCATGCCATTGTAGCCCTACAGGAAATACCCAATAACTTTGAGGTGTAGATGTCCCTCATAAATAACATGGGAAAGATTTTTCAATTCTCCATAAAAGCACTCTAAAGATGAAAAAAATTATTTTTTTAATGATTTTGTTAAATAATACTATGGAAAACGTACAAGCATAGCAAATTTCAAGTTTTTATTTCAATTCCAAGTTCCTAAAACATGAGATTATAGGTCGATAAATAGGCCCATTTAAATAACATGAGGAATTTCTTCATCCTATCTTTAGACTCCCTAAAACTTAAAAATATTCACTATTGGCAATTTTTCTCTGGGTTAATCCAAAAAAGCTTCAATCATGCCAAATTTCAACTTTCCACGTCAATCGGAAATACCTCTTTATTTTATGTCAGTTAATGTAGTTTTATATATAGTTAGGATAGGATTAAGATATCATTAAGTGCTTTAGACAGATGAGATGGAGATTTGGGATGTTTTTATTGAATCTTTAAATAGATAACCCTTTCAGTTACAAAATAAATTGCCAATAATGAACATCTTCTAATTTGTTTATGCCTTAATTGTGTTTTCAATATGTGTGTTAGAGTATGTGTTTCTGTTCGTATATACTGTAGTTTATTGTTGCATATTATGGTTATTGACCATTATTATTATTATTATTATTATTATTATTATTATTATTATTATTATTATTATTATTATTATTATTATTATTATTATTATTATTATTATTGAAGTAAAAGTACGTTTTGTGTAGCACCCATTTTGAGCCTCATATGCGTTTTTACACAAGAATAATATTACCTACTGCATTTTCCAGAAGTAGGAGACAATCTGATTTACTTATACTACATGTTGGGTAATATTCATACATTCAAACGGGCAGCTCAATTTCATTTGGTGTATATACACCAATCAATCAACGAAAGCGGAACGAAACGAAAAATTACATGGTACAATTATGATAAGCAAGCAAATTCTCTAAATGTACTATATTAATTTTATAAATGTAAATGAGAAGCAACATCCGAAAATAGCCTCTGAATTTAGAACAAAAGAAACATCAATGCGAGATTGTGGAACACAAAGGCTCTTTTTCGGAAATCTTCAACTTATAGCATGCAGATACATTGTTTCGAGATGAGTGTAAGGCTTCAAAAAGAGTGAACTTTCATGTTGACCAGACTATGTTCAAAACGCAAGGATTTTTTTTAATTAGAAAAGAAACCCTTTTCTAAAACAAACAAAACAATAATTTCAATATTTTACATCTAAGATTTTATTCTCTATAAGTTGAGAGATTATTACCTTTTCATCTAGTTTTAAAGAAATTGCAATTTCAATCTTTCACATTTAAGATTTCTAGTTTTCCTGATTCCTGAAATTTCTTGGGCGTCAAAATCAATTTTATGAAAGTGTCAGATAATATATTTGAATTACAATGAATATAATCCCTTATTCTTCATTATTGAGAATTTCAGTTAAGATGTATAGGCATTTTTTTTATTTATGAAAAGACCTTTCACACCACTATCTTTAGCGTATGTTTTCGGCAACGTAAATATTATCATGGATTTGATTTAAACGTACATTGTAGGTTTACCGTTTTTTTTTTTTTCTTGTCCTGATTGAAAGAAACAAAAAATATACATAGCAAAGAGTTTGTGCATTTTCTGTAATAACAAAAAAAAAAAATAATAATAATAATCATTGAGCATGGATATGATGTGTGTAATTGTTTTAATTTTATTCTAATATTCAATTTTGTGTGCAACAATAGTTCGGTTTGCTTTGACGTTCAAATTGTTAAATTCGTTCACAAATTTGTGCAATATATAGAGTTATTTTAATAGTCACTCTAACATTTCCATACACATAATTCTTTCTTTGCCACCTTGAATTCAATAATGTACTATTAGAAATTAGATGATAGCCTTTAAAAGGCTTCTACTAATGGTTCATCTCTAGTTACTTTGTTTTACTAGTATTGTAAATAACTATTACATAGGATTGAAGTCGTTTCGTTAGTGTAGTGTTTGGTACCAAATATACAGGGTGATTCAGGACGAATGTCACACAATTTGTGAGGTGATTCTATATGAGAAAATAAACCGAAAAAGTCATATGAACATGTGTCCGGTTTTCGATCGTTACGGAACTGGAGCGGGTTGAAGACTACACAACCATGATTGATTATGAAGACAAGTGTGAATATTACACACAAGTGTGAACAAGTGTGTATATTTCGCCTACAAGTGCGAAATGCTGTGTAGGCGCTGTGGTGGACAGAATAATGGTGGGACAGATGACTGATCCATCCTAAAAGAGGTGTTAAAAAGTCTCCCATCCATCTCTATGCATTTGTCAACGTGTTGGAGGGTATGTTATGCTGCACATCGAACATCATCTCGGCGGGCTTTAATGCGGGCAACAGCGTCGGTGATGCGAGCTACAAGTTCTTCACGTGTACCTTCGCAGCGTGCACATCCCCTTTTAACCATCTCCATAAACAGAAGTCTGACAGGTCAGATGATCTGGGAGGCCAGTTAATGGGTCAACCACGGCCTATCCACCGTTGAGGAAATATGTTATTCAGATACTAGGATACTTGTCTGCTGCAGTGAATTGATGCTCCATCATGTTGCAGGTACATTTACCGTAGTTGCTGTAATGTCACATCTTCCAAATGTGCAGGTAGATCTTCCAGGTGCAGATAGGTAGATCACAGTACTGCCATCTGTTGGAGAACTCCCACACCTCTTGTAGGATGGATCAGTCATTTGTTCCACCATTATTTTGTCCACCAGAGCGCCCACACAGCATTTACACTTGTCTTCATAATCAATCATGGTTGTGTAGTCTTCAACCCGCTCCAGTTCCGTAACGATCGAAATCCGGACACATGTTCATATGACTTTTTCGGTTTATTTTCTCATATAGAGTCACCTCACAAATTGTGTGACATTCCTCTTGAATCACCCTGTATATTTAAATATGAATATATATTTAGATCAACTCCACTCATTGTTAAGTTAGTAATATTATTAATGTCTTGTATATTGAGGTTGTCTCAGGGACTCTGTGTTAGATTTAGATACAACTGGTAAGATCGAAACGTCTAAAGAAAAATCTTATTAAAATGACTTTATGACAAACAATACCGCGTATAATTTTATAGCAGTAAAATATATGAGGCATAATCTGGAACCAATGTTTTAGAATATATTTTAATGCATATTTATCGTTAAAGCTCAAGTAACCGAGTAATACTTCGCCGAAATCTTTTTAAAAATGAAACCTCTTCAACTGATATGTTTTACTCATTAACAAAAAATGTTAACTCATGTTCACATTACAATATGTTTAATAGTGTGCCAAGGTAGAGGTAATGACTAATATGTATTACTATAAATAATATAATGTTTGAAATATGTTTTTACTAAAAAATACTCTCATCTTAGAAGTGAAGTTATAAATATAACGTTTCATTATGATGATGCATGAAACATATATTTCTATTAAGTTACAATCTGTTTTTAATATGATGTAATATGTCAAGTCCCAAGAATTAAAGTAAATAACGTTAACATTTGTAGTTAATGCTGTGTAGTTTTCAGCGCTTGAAAATAAACAAAACATAGTAATTTCAAATTGCAAATACTGTAAGTTTAGAGAAGAGGTTGTTGTAAGCAAGTCTCTTGTAAAATGTTCTGTGTGTATGTGTACATGCATGTGATTATTAATGATAGTAGTTGATGTGTTATATGTAAATAATTATGTAATTTAACAAATATATATATATAAGTGTATGCACGAATATATTTACGATTGTAAATTTTGTATAAATGTAGTTTATTCGGTGTAAATTTTGATTGATTTATGTTGCTTTTTGCTTGCATGTGTTTTGTTTTAACTGCATGAGCGTTGTTTTGTGTGTAATATACATTCAATAAATATATTTTAATTTCATAAAACTGTTGTTTTTTTTTCATTCCTTCAGTAAATCTGTATTTAAATATAATTTTACTAAATTCAAGAAAAAAGTTTCATTTGGCAAAAAATACACTGAATCAGTGATAAAATCAAAAGTGAACATATACAGGCTCTGTGTGGAAAGTAGTAGGACTGATTTTTTTCCCGCCAAAACGTGATGAAGGAGGAGATGTAACTGCGCTGGTTAGGTGGTGATGGAGTCCTAGCTACCAGTGCACCAGTCGCGAACCGTCTCCAAGCCTTCACGGAGTGTAGATCGAATTTACGGTGAACCCCTTTCAAGGTGTCTTGTCATCAAAAGAATGGTTCACAGAGAGTTTGTACCACTTGCTCAGACTGTAAATGCTGTATTCTACGTGAAAGTACTTGAAAGTCGTAGAAAACGAGTCGCCTGCGTCCGTCAAGCAATCTCTGAATCATGTAAGCTTCATCACGACAATGCGCCGAACTGTGGTACCATGGACTTTCTGACTAAACATGGCATCACACAGCTTCCCCAGCCACCATAGAGTCCAGATGTCGCTCCTGCAGACTTTTTCCTCTTTCCCGACTGACAAAGTCATGAAAGGACGGTACCACGGCTCGGTCCAGGCCATTGAAGAGGCCGTAACGAGGGAGCTGAAGAGTATTTCAGTTTCTACATTCCAGGAAACCTTCAGTGATTGGCAGAGTCACTGGAAATGCTGTGTTGATGCAGAAGGGACACATTTTGAAAGCTATTAAGTCGTAGTGTCACAATTGTGAATATTTTTTAAAGAAAATCAGTCCTACTACTTTCCGGACGAACTCTGTACATTCAGGACATTCTTGATTGAGCTTAAAATTCAACATTCAGATATGAAACAATTTGGTTTTATCTTGTAAAAGCGTGTCTAAATAATAAATTTCAGGTAATCATAGATCTCTTATTTAAGTTTGGTATATGTTTTTTTTTTTTTTTTTTTAATTGTAAAATGCTATTTACCATCAGTTACTTTACACATGATCAGCTAATATTGTCAAATAATAGTTGAGGTGCACGCATTGATTCTAAGCTAGTTTTAGTTTAAATATTGACTATTCAAATCTTTTTTGTTTTATATGAAACAAATTGGAAAATTAGTTTGTTTCGTAAATATTGATAAGTAATTCAAGTTGAAATAGCACATGTCAAAAAATGAAGCGTAGTTACATTTTACTCCAAGAAACTGACAGGCAACTATAGAAACAGAAAACTGATTGTATTTGCTCTTCCACATTAGGCTCATATATCAACAAAATTATTGGAATTAACTTTTTTTGCAGAGAAAAAGAAGAAGAAGAAGAAGCCTAAAATTCATGAAGCAGAAATACAAGGTTTGACAGATATTTTTTCAAGTTCTTTATTTAATGATTTTTTTTAATTTAAATTGTTAGGAAGGTTTTCAATTGTATTTTTGAAGAACATTACGTATATGCATTTTTATAGATATACCAGGTGAGTACTTAAAATTACAGTTTAAACAGTGTGGATACCCGCTCTTGCAGATAAGGGTTGGAATTAAAATTCAGGGGTTGCACGTCACTCTGGTGACCAGATTTATGGATCTCGGAATATTACGCAGATTCATTCTGTAATAAATGAGTCAGTAATTTGAATTAGCTCACCTGGTATATGTATACATATATAGTGATTTTTGTTCCTATTACAGCGTTTGGAAGGTGAATCTATGCAGAAAAACAAACATAAAAGGATACATGCAGAAACCCTGAAGGCGGCCTCCCTTTCTTAGTTATGAAGGCCACAATCTTAAAAACGAAATTTTGAAGCCTTATAATAGAAAATCTAATAATAATAGAAAAGATCGGTTTGAAATTTACACAGAAAGACATACCTCTATCTTTCAAAAATACCCTTTCCAAGACGGACAATTGCGCATGGCATTCAACAAATAAGTAAGGGATTTTCGAAAATTCCTTGATGGAAAGGTAGGTCCAAATGAATTTCCAAAGATAAATTGGCCAACAAGGAATTGTGCTTCGTGTGAGGTATGCCGATATTTCACAAAGAAAGATGATAAGAGATTACTTTACGCACTATATATGTTGCATACTTCCAACAGTACATATTAGACTCCAAGTAGGAAATATTAAAAACTACCACTACATAAATGGTTGTTAAAAATAGTAAATAATGTCATAGCTCAGTAAAATGATGGTTACTCATAGTATATTCACTTGCAGTATTGACGTAGCCTCATCAGACCCACGTTGTTTGAAGTTCCTTCAAACCTAATTGTTGAAATTAAATGTTGGTAAATATAAACGACATTTTTTAGACATCCTGGTACCAGAACAGAAAAATCTTGTGAAAAGAAATACTAATAGCACCACTTAAATCACTGCTAGAGCTAATTTGTTGATATGCATTTGTAACAGAACTCCTGTGAAATGTTTTCTTGAATGAAATGTTATATAACAGAAATACTTTTATCGAAGTTTGGCATGTACTTGACCCATGCCGTTAGATCACAGATTTACGTTTCGAGTAGATTTAGCTTTATTAGAGCTTGAGTCATATGATGGCCAGCACCATTTTTAACTGTTTTGGGTACGTTTCCCGCACAAAGCCGGAGTCTGTGTACCAATGAAAACTGCAGCCTCATGATGGCCAAGCCATATTTAGTAGTCTTGCGTTCGAGATCCTAATTGGGCACCACTTTTAGCAGTACCAAACTGTCTCTGTCTATCAAGTCTTAGGTCACCTGTAAAATAAATATGACAAAAGAGGTAGAAATTCTAGGTCCGTTCGTTACACGCCATATTTTGTTACAAATGCATATCCACAAAGTGCCCTTCCGCTGTTCTAGTGACTAGCAAGTATGTCTTTGGTGTACATAGCACAAAAAATTCAACTTCACAATCATTGACTTTTACAATAATCCGTGTCTTTAGCCTAAAGAGCATGACGTAAAAGTAAAAGATAAATAAATAAATAACATAAATAAAAATAAAAAGTCCATATGTATTGATAAAAACATACTACAAAAATGGGATAAATTGCAAAATACTCACAAAATCTTCAAGGTTTAGCTATGCTATTACAAATGCTCTATATGTCCACCAGCAGCAGTACGAACAACATCTAGACGACAACTAAATTCCACCGTTCCATCGGAAGTGCGAGGTCAACCTGGACTCTTACCTTCGCACAAGCATCCTGTCTCTTCAAATTGGCGATACCAAGATGAATGTCTTTGGGCGCAGAGGGATCAATGCCAAAACGCCGACGAAAAGCATGTTGGACCGAAAACACTGACTTAGTCTTTGCAAACTGCAGCACACAAAATGCCTTCTGTTGAGTGGACGCTATCTTACTTCTGACTGACTGCAAACTGAGAAGACGCATTGGCTGACATCTGACTGCGATTTTCTGAAACTCTAGGCCACGCTTATTCAAACAATGCTCACATCCTTGCCGGCACGTGCCATGTTCCGTAATTATTACCGTCCAAAATCAGGTCATTCTTTTTGAAACACGGTGTATTTCTTTTCACAAGATGGACGTGTTTGAAAGCCAGGCTATCCTTTATATTTACCAGGATTTAGTTTCAATAATTAGACTTGAAGTGACTTTGAATAACGTGGATCTCATGTGGTTAGGTCTATACTACAAGTGTATATACTATGAACAATCATTATTTTACTGAGCTATGACATTATTGACGATTTATAGCTCCATATATGTAGTGGTGCATTTAAAATCTCCTACTTGCAGTTGAATATGTGCTGTTGGAAGTATGCAACACACATATTACTACAATAAATAATCCCTACCAACTTTCATCTGTGCGAAATATTGACGTGCATAACAATAAGCACATTTCCTTGGTGGCTGATCTATCTATAGAAATTAATTTGGCCTTCATTTCCGTCACAGAAACTTGGAGCATTCCTTACTCTCTTTGATGAATCCCATATGCAACTGTCCTAGACTCCGGAACGAGATATTTTTTGAAAACTACAGATGGCTTCCTGTATAAATTTCAAACCCGCCTTTCCTATCATTAGCTTTTCCACTATAAATCTTCAAATTTTAGTTTTTCGAGATTTCTGGCGCTCATAACTCAGAAAGGATGCCACTTTCGGGGTTTGTGCACATATAATTTTTTGCTTGGATTAAGCCTCAAACGCCGTAATTAGAATAAAGAATCACCCAGTTTATGTTTTCTTCCCTAACTCTACAAGACAATATACATAGGAAATAAAGGAAATAAAAGTAACTAATTATTTCTAACATTCATTCAACATTCATTCATTCATTCATTATTGATTTGTTTACAACAATATGACAAAGACAGGCAATATATATACATACTCTTAATGTCACGTTGAAATTTACAAATCAATATAATATTTACAACGAAGTATTAAATAAAAGTAATATACTTAGTATTTCTTACGTGATACACTAAAATTACGATTTTGCATATTTACTTGACTATTTTATATATATAACACGGAGTCCTAACAACGGAAAGTTTTATATTTCTGGCTAGGAAATAGTAATCATGTTTATGTGTTTAACTGTTTAGTATGAAAACTTGAAGGAAGTCACTAAATTCTAATATTTTACTGCAACTCTTATGTAGTAATAGTTGTTCTTTGATGATTCGCCTATCAGAAAGACTGATAAATATAAACTCAGTTCAAGAATTCCTATGAAATGTATGATAAGTCTATATGAATGATGTTTGAAATAAACATAAAATACAAATACTTTATTTGAAGAGACCCTATGATATTGTCTTGTGATTTATACAGTACAACCTCAATTATCCGACACAGTTTTGGGGATATTTCTCAGTTTTTATTCAACTGATTTATAGCAAATTTGAAGGGTAGGCTTCTAGAGCTATCTAGGTATGTTTGCCAGAATTTGAAACAGATCGCTTGCATAAGGGCTGAGAAATAGTCCGGAAACTATGTCGGATAATAGAGGTCCTATTGTATCTAGTATTTCAAATAATTTATACGTATTCTCTTTAATTCGAGCTGTTGTATTACATAGTAGTGTATGGTCGTTATAATCCTTCAAACCTTAAATTACAAATTCTTGTATAAAGTGGATTTAAATTCCTTGAAAACTTATCATAAAACATATTTGAGAAGTCGTTCTTTTAGAGTTTTAAGCTGACAAAAATATGGATAACAAAAATATAGAAAGTATTAGTCCAAAACCTGGGACCTTGAAAATCAGCTCGAGAAACTAAAACTGGCTATTTAAAATGATTTGAAGCCATTACCGAGCTTTACTTTCTTAAAGTCAATGTGAGGCTACACCAAATTTCTGAAACATAAATATTTAGATTGAGCTTATTCTAATTTGGCTACAGCCCGTAGAAATTCCTTGAACCAAATTCCATAGTTTTTGGCACTTCAAAATCTAAATTTTCACATTTTAAGCTCGCTGATAACTCTGGATGGACGCATTTTCTGACCAATGTTTGATAAGAACTTAAATTTTGAATGTCTTTTTACATGGAATTTATGTCAATTCCGTGGCTTTTGTGTGTTTACAATATAATTAAAGTTTCTTCCAAGTCTCAAAAATCCTTCTATATTAATGCCTATATTTGAAGATGTTTGAAACGTTTTCAATTAATATTAATTTTCTTTTAAGGTTTTTATTTTAAAATTACTTGGAAGAGAACTTGTGTTATTAAACTATTTTTATAACATTATTTATACGTATATATTTTGCTAATTTATTTGCGTTCAATCCATTAGATATTACTCATTGGTTTAAATATTATGGTTCATTGAAGTTCTTGATAAAGTATTTATCTTACTTTGGTTTGGTTTCCACAAAAATATTTTTTTTTTAAGTAAAGTGTATATTTTACTTACAATATGCATTTCTAGTTATATAAAATATTATTCAAAGTAGTAGAGATATATATTAGCGAAGAGAGATAGTTTATGAAATTTCCTATTAAATAATTTATGAGAAATTCAACATTCCAGTGTCCTGCATGTGCGAATCTCTAAAAATAAATGTTAGTTAAATTGTGATTAATGTAAATCTTTCTTCAGTATTCTTTATTTCTTTCTCTTTTCTTTTGTACTGGCGTGTGCTTATTTTCAAATTCATGTTGTTTCGTTAGAGAATACTAAAGCGCCAAAATGAAACCAATGATAGGCCTGCCACTACACAAAGTAAAACATGTATTTTCTTTAACTAGTATTGAGAACACTTACTTGTTCTCGTTCTAATTGCACATCAAATATGACTACTTTATTGCTTAAAAATAGTCCTAAGAATCAACATTTTTTTTTTTTTATTTTTTGACGTGAGTGGCAAGTCTATAATTTTAATATACCAATAGAATTTAATTTTAACATCAGAAAATACTGATCATATTTGCCTCTGATAATAGTGTTTTATAATGTGCTACAATGTCTTTGGCTTTCAATTTGCTTTATTCTAATTTGTATTTCTTTGAATTACTTTTCATATTATTTAGAAAATAATGCATATGTTTTAATTAATTTATTTATTCTTTTTTTGCACAGCTGGTTTGACCTCAAATAACTTAGCAGCAAATGACACATATTCTTTAAGTAACAAAACATTCTTTTTTCCTCTATCTTTCATTTCAATAAGCAAACGCTTTCTTTGGTATGTTTTGCTTAAATTTAGAGCTGGAAGGACTGTAGCTTCTACAGTGTTATTTTAGCTACGGCTTTCCTTTCAGTTTGTTAGAAAACCAAACAGAATACAATGTGCCGTTTTTAACGTTCTGTCTTTTGTAAAGCTGCTAAGTGTGGTCCTGTTATGCAGCAATATTGTCTTCTGCACACAACATGCAATAGTTTTTTTTTTTTTTCGCAGTAGCCAAATAGACATTAGCAATAACATTACATACACCGTATTGACAACTATTCTAACTCATCATGCATTACGCACCTGAAAATATGTAACATTTGTATATTTTGTTTGGCTTGTTTATGCTTTTCAGCTGATGGTTGTCGCTTTTGTTTTTTAATAGGTGTTAGAGATTTTCTCACTTTAAACACATTTGTAGCCGTTTATTGTTACGTTTACATTTACGGACACAGGATTTCTATAATGCATTTCTACATCTTCTTTCAAGGAATTAATTTTTGTTAAAATATGTGTAATTCATCTAGTCTTGGAGCTCATTAACTTAATTTAGAATGAGATCTCTCGACGGCACATAAATTATTTCTTTCAGTTATTGTGCAACCAATTTGTGTTTGCAAAACATAATCTAAACTTGCCATATGCAAAAGACTTAAACTAAACACGAAGATGATATTCCATTTGCTTGCAGGATCTTCAAAGTCTGCAGAAATTATTTTTTTGTTGTTTCAATGCACCCTACATACAGTATCGATGACAAGCAATATCTCCACCAAAAGGAATTATAACTACCTTTATTTGATATTTGAGCATTTTTTTGTTTTTACTTATATACTGACATACATAAAAATTACATTTTCGTGCCATACAAACATATTTTCCCGTCCCTCTGGAGAAAGAAGAAAGGAACGTACATTCTGGATGTCTTTCATCGTCTTAGTGTAATACGACTTTCCTGTTACATTCTTCCTTATTTTCTTAGGAAACAACGGAGGGTTATTAAAACGAAAAGTATGTAATACTCGAAGAAGATAGTTTCTTGAGAAATCTTGTGTCCTATCACCTAGAAAGTAAAATGTATCATTTAACATAAGTTTAACATTTGAATGACAATTGTTTTACTATAACATATAAATATACAAGCTATATATTACTAAGCATGCACGACACATTTTAATACTATTTACACTTAACATATATAATAAGCTTTTCTGAACACATTAATATTTCATGCTTCACTTGCTTCTTTTCACATAGCACTGAATCATGCACTCACTAATTAACATAGGATCCTGGCAACAATACAAAAACTCGCAGCTGCAATGAACGAACATTCAGATACCTTGAAATACTGATACCATTAAGATCATTTAATTTATGCAAAATTACAAGTGAAATGCTTTCAGTAATATACAAACAATTTATATAGAACATAATTCACATAATATCTAGTGATATCGTTAATTGTGAAGTGATTGTAGTTACATAAGACTGTGAATTATTCATTTATGTTCAATTAAAATATAAAATTATTGATTTTACGAAAGTTAGCATTTTTCTTTGACTAAACAATTGTTTGGAAATCTTTAGATAAATATTATTCTTTGTATTATCAGAATTTTGATAGCAAGTTTGCAAATTTGCACTTAAAGATGCAGGATGAGAAAGAAATATTTCATTCTAAGTACAAAGTTCAGCAGGAACTTTCAATATTTACAATTAGGCTTTTACAGAATTGTTATTGATCTTTTCACTGCTAAATTATGATTATTATTTTATAATTGCTGTCAGATTGTCATGGATCCATGCTTTCGTAACAATCCGTAGAACAAGCATAACACTATTTGTGTTTACATTAAAATATTAATGTGAAGTGCATTCATTTGAAGATCCCAAGAGAAACAGGAACGGTGAATTGCGAAAATTTCATAACGACGAACTACATAATTTATATCGTTTACAAACATTGTTAGGGACATCAAATCTAGGAAGCTTAGGTGGCCAGCTCATGTAGACAGAATAGAAGAAAGTAGGAACGCTTTCAAAGTTTTAACTGGAAATTCATCGGAAAACGACCATTAGGAAGACCTAGGCGCAGATGGGAGGAAAATATTAATATGTTTCTCCCAGAAATAGGAATACAAAGTAGAAACTGGATCCAGTTGGCTAAGGATAGAAGTCAATAGAGAGCTTGTGAGCGCGGCATTGAACCTCCGGATTCCGTAGGCCATAGAGTTAGTTAGTTCAATAGTTAATGCATTCATTAATCGAAAAATTGTATATCATAAGGAAACATAGATGTAGGGAAGAAAAGTAAAAATGAAACAGAGTTGTATTGTACAATACAGTAAAATTGGTTTTATACTTTAATTAAAAAGTTTTTTTTTTTTTTTTTTTGTTAAAAATTAGCTTGATTTACTTTTTCTTAATAGAATTATTTATTTAGAAAGTTATCAGTTCTGTTCGTTCTTAATGTACTTGTATAATTCGAACTGGTTTCTGGGGCCGCGGTGGCTCAGTGGTAGAACGTTCACCTCTGTTGCATTGGGTCGCTGGTTCGATCCCAGCTCGCGCTAAGTGGACTTTGTAGTGGACAAACACCATGTGCGTGGGTTTTCTCGGGATTCTCCCGTTTCCTCCCACTCTCTTCACTCCACCATTTCATTCACTTATCATCTTCACCGTCTCCTTTAGCCTAGCCGGCATAACCGTGGGGCGTAAAACACAAAGATTTCATTTCATTTCAAACTATAAGTAAAACTAATATGACAATTGAGAAATCATCAAACTTATTTTAGTTTCATTTTTGAATCAAGAAAGAAAATTACTTTATCTGCTACTCACGTGGAATAAGTAAATGTTATAAAATTTGCCTGAAATTACGACACATGCTTCTTTTTTTAAACGAAGATGCACACCCTTACTTTGTATGAATGCACTTCTCATTGTTTCTTTTTTTTTTTTTTCTTTGCAACTGACAAAAAATATCAGCAGTAACATTGTTACATAACAAACTTTTAGGAAGAGGTGCTAGTACCAAAAGGAATGACTTAAGACTAATGCTGATGCATACAAGAGAATATGAAAGGCTAGTTATAAAGATTTGGAAAATGCTTATAAATCGAAATTTTGCTGTTAATCTTTGGCTTGTTGTTTATTAGAAAATTTTGAGTTCTAACATAGGTTACTACTGCCTCTTCTTAATATACTGTATATACATGCCTTTCTTCCAGATTCTATCAAATAACACTTCATTTATACCTTCAATTTGCTGACATGCTTCTTCACTTTAATTACGTGTCACTAATTAGTGAAAATTTAATATACCAAAACATATGCTTGTTACACAATGCTTAGTTTAGTAAACGCTACAAGCCATGCATAACATTATATTAACGCTTAACACAGTGGAACAAAAGAACTGTACAGAAACAGAACATGCAATATATCCATGATTAATCGTTAAGTTAGGAATAAATTACTCAAAAGCTTGCACACAAGCACGATATGTATAGAAAAGATAAGAGAACATTGTTAACTATTCACAAAGACAAGATATACTTGTGTGTCTTTGATTATTGCATTAAGAGGAGGATGCCTTTACAACTATTGGCGAAGTATGTTCTTGAGTCTTGTTCAAATTTGCATTTTTAAAAAAAACTGATTTTAGAAGAAGGAATTTAAGCATCTGTGTATATTCAGAAAGCTAAAAAATTGTCAATCCTGAGTCTAGAAGTGTTAACTGCCTTCAAAAACACTCCAATGATCCTTCACAAAACGTTTCTTTTAGAGGAAAAGTCGAATGTTTTCAATTGCTCTTATTGAAAAACTATTTTGTATTTTGGCTCCACAAAGAGCTGAGCATAGAGGACAAATTAAGTATGAAGCAACACACAAGCCACAACTCTAAAGATAATACTTGATACATATTAGGCATTTGTAAACATTTTACATAATGTTGTAACGTGTTAAGGTGCACTTTCAACACAACACTCTAGTATAAAAAATAAACTTATTTCCTTATATTTAAACTGCATTAGTACTTTCAGTAAATTATTGGTAGTTTTATAAAAGTGCCATTTATACTTTTTTGGGTATAGTTTTATACACATAGTCATTCAACTTTTCTGCAATATTGTGAGACTTCAGAGTAATATGACAGACAGGTTATTATTATTGAAGGCAGTGGCTCAGTGCTAGGGTGTTTTCACTTCTGGTGCGATGAGTCCCTAGTTCGATCCCTGTCTGTGTGAGTTTGTAATGGACAACATCGTATTCGTAAGTTTTTTCTCAGGATTCTCGAATTTCCTCCCACATAATTGTTCCATCAATTCTTTGATAAAATCATTCACTTTCATGAATCATCTGTCCTCTTTAGCTTAAAAGGCATAACTGAGGAACTTTAAATTTGAAATTTCGTTCTTCTGTTTATTATTATTATTATTATTATTATTATTATTATTATTATTATTATTATTATTATTATTATTATTATTATTAGTAGTAGTAGTAGTAGTAGTAGTAGTAGTAGTAGTAGTAGTAGTGGTAGTAGTAGTAGTAGTAGTAGTAGTTTCTCCATTCATGTTGAATGAACTTCGCCAATAGAACGATGACATTCTCTCATGTATTCAGTTATCAAAGTCACATCGAGTCAGTACGAGATACTCTGTATAAATAAAAGACGTTGTCAGAAATTTAGAACATTGTTTGAGCAAGGAACAATGGATACGAAAAATTGACTGGTTTACTTTTCTTTAATTAATTGCACTGTATGAACAGTATTTTAATTGTTTAATTTCACGTGACTGTTGTTTTCTTTGCGTCTATGATTTACACCTGAAATTCTTCGAATGAAATATGGGGATACATTTTGTATTAATAATTTATTTTCAAATCCATTTACGCATACACACTAAAATTATGTAAAGATTTTACTACCTAGCATTAAATATGTATTGAAAATCATGATATGCTTTCTTGTTTATAAAGAAATGTTTGAAGTTAAAGTTTTGTCATTAAATTTCTCTTTGGTGAGGGTTAGTTTTTTCATAAATTTCCGAGTAGCCGATTGATTAGTGTGTACACGGCTATGGATTCTATTTCCGGTGAGGGAGTGTGGTTCCTTTGTTACGATGAGCCAACTCATATAGCATTGATGCTGAACAAGAGCCTTGGAATCAAAACAGGCAGGCAAAATACATATATTGATTGGTGTACAATTAGTGCCAATGCGTGCCAATGCCTCCCTACTGACCCGGTAAAGTTCCGTTGTTGCACTTTATTCAATTTTACAGTTTTTTTTAATCAGTAGTAGGCAATGAAGCTTTTAGTAAGTAATGTGGATCTTTCGTTTCATAACATTTACGTAAGAATGTATTTTCTTGCTTAGCATATTTAAAACTGAGTCATGTAAATCCCGTTGGCAATAATAGTAACTGCAATTGTTAATTAAAATAAAAGTACGTGAAGGGTAATCAAGTTGAAATGAACATTATTTTTAATATAAAATTTTAACAGTTCTCTGACTTCAATAAGCTTATATATATATATATATATTGTATGAGAAATCCATTATAATAAAATTTAATATTTTCGAACATTGATTATGAGGACCAAAATGTTTAATTAAATAATTTCTTAGTTGAAATTTGAAAACAAACTTTTAAGATTGACTAGATTATATCAATACCAACGGAAAACCAAAAGTAAATTTCTGACAATTTCCTTTGTTTGTACTCTCTTACCAAACTTAAACATGACAAAGCTTTTGAGTTAAACACTGGAATGTTCATTTGCATTTAGCGGAACATTAACAAATTATTCAAGCCATGTTTGCACTTGTACATTTTGACACCATTATACATTGCCATCCTTACAGAAATCACCACTGTAGAAGAAACAGAGCGAGTAGCTGCGGCTGTCACACAGGAACAAAAGACACTTCCACGTGATAGGGAGGGAAGTTTAACTATAACTGAAGTGACCAGCGAACAGGTAAAGTCAGTTCCTTCTATAGAAAGTAAAGTAATAGTTCAGATGCCCGAAGAAGAAATAATAACACGAAGAAGAAGAAGTGGAGAGGATGAAGAAGAAATCATAGTGGAAGAAAAACAGAAAATTATTGTTCAAAGAAAGAGACAAGATGAAGAAATTAGAGAAGAACAAAAGAAGATAGTGAAGAAAGTAGATGAAGGATATAAAATAAAGAAGACACTTAAAACTGAAGAGGAAGAAGAAGTTGAAATCGAAGTGGAAATCGTTGGAGGAGGAAAGAGAAAGGTGAAGAAGACAATCAAAGCAAGGCTTCCGGACGAAGAAGAGGAAATTATAGAAGAAGAAGAAATCAAAGATTTTAGTACGATTTTGGAAACACCACAGAAAAGGCTACCTTTGAGCACATCTTTGCAATTATCTGAATCGGTATCTTCAATTCAAGCTTCAGAAATTTTGACAGGAATTTGTGCGGAAGAGCGTGCTTCGTTTAGTTTGCTAACACATACAGCGGTATCCGAACAAGAAATTCGTGTACAGGAGAAAGAGGAAGAAACACTTCTTGGCAAAGTGCCTCAGAGCATGACGTTAGCTCCGCATTTTGATACTGTTGAACCGTATGAAACAACAGAAGCAAATGTACAAGCTATAACTGGGGAATTTAAGACGACGTTCACTCCGCAGACATACGAAGCTAGTAAAAGTTTCGTTCCAAGTGAAGGACTTGTGGTAAGTGAAATTCTTCCCGATAATAAAGTGGGAATAGTTAAGTCTGAATCCTTGCCTCATGGAGAAGCTAGTGTCTCCTTAAGCCCACAGGAAGCGACATCTGTGATAGAAACAGAGATATCTTACAAAGAAGGAAATATTCAGATACAAAATATTCCCAAAATCCAACAAGCTGATAAAGCCATTGTGCCACAAGAAGGACTCGCTGTCTATGAAGTTACCGAAGGTACAGCGGAGGATAAATTGGATGCATTGGCAAAACCAATTCCAATAAAACCAAGAGTAAACGTACCTACGGCAGAGCCTGTTCTGATTAGTGAAGTTTATACTGAAACTAAGCCAGGCAAATACTATCCCGAATTAGTCGTGCCAACTGAAACGGCAATGGAGACTATTATTCCTCAGCAACAGGTGAGTACGCAAGAAATTCATGTACCTGAGAAAGAAGGCGATTACGTTCCTGGTCGTCTTCCTCCATTCCATCAAGCAGGATTGAGTGTGACACCCGGAGAATCGGTACAAGTAGCAGAAGTGTCACTACAAGAGAAAGAAGGCGAATTAGTTCCTGAAAAGAAACCTGAAGTATCAAGGGCACAGCATGACGTCACAGTACGGGAAGGACTTTCAGTAACAATGGTATCTGCACATGATCAAGAGCACGAACTGACAATAGAACAAAGAGAAGAGAAACAAATAGATGTAGAATTTTTGCAACAAGAATCTCTAGTGACAGTTACTACAACTGTTACAGAAAAGGAAAAACAGTTTGAATCAGGTGAAAAACCTCAGGAAAAACAAGCAGAGACATCACTTACATGTTTAGAAACGCCAGGTGTTTCTGAAACTATTATTCAGGAAACAGAAGGTGAATTTTCCCCCGCAAAGTTGCCAACTGGAATTTGCGCAGAAACTACTATTAGGCCGGAAGAATCAATTGCTGTGTCTGAGATACTGCTTGGAGATGTACCATCAGACTTCTCTGATGTACTTCGTTATAGGTCAGATGAGGCAACAAGAAAAATAGAAACCCAGGAGGCTACTGAAGTTTCTCTTGTTCTTACTCAAGAAAAGGAAGGTTTCATAAGTAAAGTGGAACGTCCACAAGCCTATAACGTTGAGCAAGATTATTTACCACAAAAGGCAGTTTCATTTTTTGAAACATCAACTGTTGAGAAGGAAGGCTTATTCACTCCTGAGGCTTTACCAGACTCACATATAATTAAAACAACTCCTAGTCATCCAATGCATACAGTGCTAATTGAAGAAACTCTTCCTGAAGGTGTTACAGCACATCTAAAGGAAGACATTCCACAGACAGGAAGGGCAAAGCAAGAGCATGAATCCTTCCAGGAAACTGTTGTAGAAGAAGCTGTAATAGGAGAAGGATTGAGTGTGTACAAGCGAGGTAAGAAACCCGATGAAAAAACAGCCGATGTGTCAGTACTGGAAGAAGAGGGTATAACAATAACTGAAGTGATTATTCAAGACAAAGAAAACAAATATACAAGCTCAGAACTTCCTGAAGAATGCCGCGCCTCATTTGATATAGCACCTCAAAAAGTTGCTATAAAATCAGAAGTAAGACCCGAAGCCGTAACAGGTCAGCTTATTGAAGAGAAACCTACTTTGGGAACAGCAAAATCAGAACAAACACCATTTCAAAGTTTACTTGTTTCATTAACACAAATGGTTGAAAGAGAAGGTGAATTTGTTGAGGAAATTATACCTGAAGCGAAGAAGGCCAACATTGAGTTTAAGGAGAAAGAAGGTATTAGTGTTGAACATGTATTAACACATGACACGGAAAAGAAATACGATAAAAAAGAACTACCTAAAGGAGTCATAGCAACTTCTACCATTCCTGGCTATGAAAGTATTATTCAATCAGAAACATTAACGGAATTGAATGTTGGAAAATTGCCACATGAAGCACCAATTCGTGGACATGCTAAACCAGACAACCAACCGTTACAAGAATTAATCATTACTGAAACCGCAATTGCAGAAACCGAACAGCAACTTAGTAAAGATACTAATCCGGAATCAAAAACTGCAGAAATTTCTGTTAATACGGGAGAAGAAATTACTGTTATAGAAGTCACAGTTGAGCACAAAGAAGGGATCTTGGAAACTTCTGAAAAACCAACAGAGAAAATAGCAAAACTGGATATTCTCGGACACGGAGTTGCTCAAAAGGAGGAAATAATTACTGATATCCAAATAGGTAGATGGAAACACGAATCTCCAGAGAAAGAACAGGCTCGTCGCGAACAACTTGCACATGAAGCGGTCGTTCAACTAGAACCTACTCCTGGTGAAAAGGAAGGTAATTATTCAAGTGATATCAAACCTAACAGAAAGCAAGCTGATGTCGTGTTTGAAGAAGGGGAAGTTGTTATTGTTACTGAAGTAACGACAGATGATAAAGAACAAAGCTTCACTGCAACTGAAATTCCTGCAACAAAACTAGCTAGACCTGATATTTCTGGACAAGAAATTGCACTCACTTCTGAAATAGTGGCAGATATTGGTATAGGAGAAGTTATTCCTAGTAAGCCAACTACAGCAGAGGCCCAACCAAATCAGATACCGTTCGAGAGTATTATTTTGAGTGAAATGACAATTCGTGAGAAAGAAGGTGAATATAAACCAAATACGAAACCCACTACTAAACAGGCTTCTGCGGCGTTTGAAGAAGAAACTGGTATTACTATAGTAGAGGTAACTCCTCAAGACAAGGAGATCGCTTTAGCTCAACTTGAAAAACCAAAAGAGAGCACAGCTTTGGCAGATATTGTTGCGCAGGAAATTGCTGAGAAGTCTGAAGTAATTCCAGAATCAAGTTTAGGTACCTATAGTCGTGAATCACCCACCAGAGCACAAGCCCAATCACAACATATCCCACATGAAAGTGTAATATTTACTGAAACAGCTTTTGGTGAAGCTGAAGGAGAGTTCAAAGATAAGGTAAAACCTGATTCAAAGAGTGCAGAAATAATATTTGAAGAAGGCAAAGGTGTAACTATTATTGAAGTAGTTACAGAGGATAAAGAGGAAAAGTACGTCTCACCTGAAGTACCTGAAGGAAAGAGAGCTAAACCTGATGTGTCCGGACAGGAAGTAGCTGAGATGACAGAAGTAATAAGTGGATTCCATACTGGAGAAATCATTTCTGAAAAACCAAGTAAAGTTCAGGCTAAATCAGATCGAATTCCCTTCGAAGGCATTCTACTTACTGAGTCAACAGTACAAGAACGTGAAGAGAATTTTATTGGCAAATTAAAATATGATGTTCACGCTGCAGAATTAGCATTTGAGCAAGAGCGCAGTGTAATGGTAACACATATAACTTCGGAAGACACAGAAAGTGTATATATAACTCCCGAAAAACCTAAAGAACGAACTGCTAAACCAGATATTACTGGACAGGAAACAGCACAACAAACAGAAGTTATACCAGAGCTTGGTATAGGTACCATCCATATAGAAACACCAGTCACAGCTCATGCCAAACCAGATCAACTTCCTTATGAAACTGCAATATTAACAGAAGCCGCTATTCGTGAAAAGGAAAGTGATTTCGTTGCAGATATTAAGCCTGACCAGAAAGTTGCAGAACTTAAATTTGAAGAGGGACAAAGCATATCAATTTTACATGTTACAGCAGAAGATAAAGAAGGAAGATATATTTCTCCCGAGCTTCCAAAGACAAGAGTTGCACAGCATGACATCTTACTTCAAGAAATACCTGAGAAGATGGAAGTCATTCCAGAAATTTGTATTGGTAAGATACAGGCTGAAGTTTCAGAAGAAGCTCAAGCAAAATTGCAACCACTTCCATTCTTTAGCCTTCAACAAAGCGAAACAACAGTAGGAGAATTAACGGGCTTAGTGAAAGAAGTAATTTTTCCAGAAAGAAAACGTGCAGAAACCCTGTTAGAGCAAGGAAAGTTAGAAATTAATGTTCAAGAAATTACTCTACAAGACAAAGAAAGTGTTCTGCCTGCCATTGAAAAACCAACGGAGCAGTTAGCACAAGCAGATATTATTGGACGAGAAGTAGCAGAAAAGACGGAAATTCTACCAAGTAGTAGTCTTGGAACATATACTCGTGAATCCCCGAAGCGAGTACAAGCTCAGCCAGAACAGGCAGAGTTTGAAAGTGTAATATTAACGGAAACAGCACCTGCTGAAGTAGAAGGAGAGTTTAAGGAAGGGCTAAAACCAGACAGTAAAAAAGCTGACGTGAGCTTTGAGGAAGGAAAAGGTGTCAGTATTCTTGAAGTAGTTGCTCAAGATAAAGAAGGCAAGTACACCGGTGCAGAAGTACCAGAAAGTAAGAGAGCTAAGCCAGATATATCTGGTCAAGAAGTGGCTCAAATGACAGAAGTGATAAGTGGACTAGGAACAGGAGAAGTAATTCCACAGAAACCAATTGCAGTCCAAGCTAGTTCAGACCAAATTCCATTTGAGAGTATTATGTTAACAGAATCAACTGTACAAGAACGCGAAGGAGAGTTTGTGGGAAAATTTAAAGCGGAAACTCGTAGTGCGGAACTTGCTTTTGAAGAAGGACGTAGTGTAATGATTACACAAGTCACAGCAGAAGATAAAGAATCATTGTATGGAGCTCCCGAGAAACCAAAAGAAAGAACAGCTCAGCCTGATATAATAGGCCAGGAAATAGCAGAGAAGTCGGAAATTATAACCGAGATTGGTGTTGGTGAAGTACATGTAGAGATTCCAATAAAAGCTCAGGCTAAACCTGATCAATTACCATTCGAAAGTGTGGTACTTACTGAGGCAGCAGTTAGAGAAACAGAAAAGGAATTTAGTGGGGAATTCAAACCTGACCAGAAGAAAGCGCAATGTGCTTTCGAGGAGGAATATGGAATAACTGTTACACATTTTACAGCAGAAGATAAAGAGGGAAAATATGTTGCACCGGATCTTCCGAAGACAAGAATTGCGCAAACAGATGTGTTACTACAAGAGCTGCCTGAAAAAATGGAAGTTATTGCTGAAGTTTGTGTAGGAGAAGTAGTGCGTGAAGTACCACAGGAGGCACAAGCTAAAGTACAACAATTGACATTCACAAGTTTAGTGCAAAGTGAAACTACGACTGCAGAACTTACAGGTATTGTACAAGACAAAATTTTACCTGAAACAAAGAGCGCACAACCATCCCTAGAAGGAAAGCAATTAGAAATAAGCGTTCAAGAAACCACATCTCAGGACAAAGAAGGTATTCTGCCTGCCATTGAAAAACCAGCGGAGCAGTTAGCACAAGCAGATATTATTGGACGAGAAGTAGCAGAAAAGACGGAAATTCTACCAAGTAGTAGTCTTGGAACATATACTCGTGAATCCCCGAAGCGAGTACAAGCTCAGCCAGAACAGGCAGAGTTTGAAAGTGTAATATTAACGGAAACAGCACCTGCTGAAGTAGAAGGAGAGTTTAAGGAAGGGCTAAAACCAGACAGTAAAAAAGCTGACGTGAGCTTTGAGGAAGGAAAAGGTGTCAGTATTCTTGAAGTAGTTGCTCAAGATAAAGAAGGCAAGTACACCGGTGCAGAAGTACCAGAAAGTAAGAGAGCTAAGCCAGATATATCTGGTCAAGAAGTGGCTCAAATGACAGAAGTGATAAGTGGACTAGGAACAGGAGAAGTAATTCCACAGAAACCAATTGCAGTCCAAGCTAGTTCAGACCAAATTCCATTTGAGAGTATTATGTTAACAGAATCAACTGTACAAGAACGCGAAGGAGAGTTTGTGGGAAAATTTAAAGCGGAAACTCGTAGTGCGGAACTTGCTTTTGAAGAAGGACGTAGTGTAATGATTACACAAGTCACAGCAGAAGATAAAGAATCATTGTATGGAGCTCCCGAGAAACCAAAAGAAAGAACAGCTCAGCCTGATATAATAGGCCAGGAAATAGCAGAGAAGTCGGAAATTATAACCGAGATTGGTGTTGGTGAAGTACATGTAGAGATTCCAATAAAAGCTCAGGCTAAACCTGATCAATTACCATTCGAAAGTGTGGTACTTACTGAGGCAGCAGTTAGAGAAACAGAAAAGGAATTTAGTGGAGAATTCAAACCTGACCAGAAGAAAGCGGATCTCTCATTTGAAGAAGGTCGAAGCCTTACAATAAGTGAAGTTACTGTAGAGGACAAAGAGAGTATATACGTATTACCGGATAAACCAAAGACTCGTGTAGCGATACCTGATATATTGAGTCAAGAAATTGCACAGAAATCAGAGGTAATTTCAGAGATGAGTGTAGGGCCATTGAAAAGAGATTCTCCTGTTAGAGTACAGGCTATACCTGATCAGCAGCCGTATGAAAGCTTAATGCTTATCGAAACATCTGTCAGTGAGCAAGAATCTGACTTCATTGATAATTTAAAACTCGATAGTAGAAAAGCAGATGTTGAATTTGTGGTTGATCGTAGCATAACTGTGTCTGAGGTTACATTGGAAGATAAGGAAGGGATTTATGTTGCACCTATGCAACCCAAAGAAAGACGAGCATTGCCTGATATTAGTGGCCAAGAGATCGCAGAACAAACGGAAACGATTGCTCAATTGAGTGTAAAAGATTTTGAGGAAGTTGTACCAACTTTGCAAGAAGCGGAACAAGGTCAAGAGACCTTACAGTGCCTTGTTGTCACTGAAAATATTGGAACCGAACAAGAAACGGAATTTGAGGGTAAATTTAAAGCAAGTACAAAGAATGCAGAAATTACCATTGAGGAAGAGAAGAAAGCTCAAATAGTAATGGAAACTCACCCTGCACACAAAGAGACTACCATTCCACAAGCAGAGATTCCTCAGAGAAAGCTTGCTCAACCAGATATTACTGGACAGGAAATTGCTGAGCAGAGTGAAGTAATAACGCAAATTGGAATAGGATCTCTGACTGTACAAGTACCCTCGGAAGCACAAGCTACACCTGAGCAAATGCCATTCGAGAGCATTGTTTCAAGTGAGGCTGCAGTTAGAGAATGTGAAGGTGAGTTTCATGGCAATTTGAAATTCATGCAGAGGAGAGCTGAAATACTTTTCGGAGAAGGTAAAAGTCTTACCGTCACCGAAGTAACCGCAGAAGACAAAGAAAGTACCTATATTACTCCTCAAGAAGCTAAAAAGCGTACAGCGCAACCCGAAATTCTTGGTCAAGAAGTTCTTGAGCAAACGGAAGTAGTTACTGGTGTAAGCATAATCGAACTCCCGAAATTGGAAATGCCAGTTCATGCTCAGGCTAAACCTGAGCATTTACCTTTTGAAAGCCTTCTTTTGACTCAAGCAACGGTAGGTGAACACGAAATGGAATTTACGGGAAAATTTAAGCCCGATACAAAGAGTGCAGATCTTAAATTTGAAGAGGAGTCTGGTGTGACGATTACGGAAATTCATACTCAAGATAAAGAGGAAAAATATATATCACCAGAAATACCAGTTGGAAAGATGGCACAGCCTTATATTTCAGGACAGGAAGTAGCACAGAAGTTGGAAGTATTAGCAGAAATAAGTGTAGGAGAAGTTACGCCTGACATCCCAACAAAAGTTAAAGCTAGTTCTAGTCAGATACCATTTGAAGGTATTATTCATACAGAAACATCAGTTCGTGAGCATGAATCAGACTACAAAGAAGGAATTCGTATTGTGAAACAAAGTGCCGAGATGACATTTGAAGAAGGCAGAAGTGTGACTGTAATGGAGATTACTGCAGAGGATTATCGGGGAAAATTGCTGGAAGGAGAAACTCCTAAACAACAAGTTGCTCAACCAGAATTTATTAGTCAAGAATCACTTCAACAAACTGAAGTACTTGCAAATGTACATGTAGGTGAAGTAAGAAGAGACTCTCCCACCAAGGAACAAGCTAAGCCTGAACAGGACACTTTGGAAGGCTTGATTATTTCAGAAGGAATAATTCAAGAACGAGAAGGACAATACTATGAAAGTTGGAAGCCTAGTACGATGAGTGCTGAAGTCGAGTTTGAAGCTGGAAGAACATTAACAGTAACAGAAGTTGTAGTTGAGGACAAAGAAAGTGATTACATCTTGCCGCAAACACCAGAAAAACGTGTAGCTAAACCTAATATAATTGGGCAGGAAGTTGCTGAAAAATCTGAAGTTATTTCAGAAGCAATGGTGGGTGAATTCACTGGCCAGTCAAGTATATCTGCAATAGCGACAAAGAAACAAACAACTGTTGAAGGGTTGATACAAACAGAAACTATTGTTCGAGAAAGTGAAAGTCAATTTGAAGGCGTATTTCAACCAGCAACGAAAAGTGCTGATTTCACTTTCGAGGAAGATAGAGGCTTAACTATTACTGAGATTGTCGCTGACGACAACGAGGACATTTATGTGGGCTCTGAGGCACCTCAAGGGAAAACAGCTTTTCCAAGTGTCTTAAGCCAAGAAGTAGCAGAAAAAATTGAAATTGTGCCCGTGTTGAAAGAAGGAGAAGTTACCAAGCTTTTACCAGCTTCAGCACAGGCTCTTCCCGAACAAGTTCCGTTTGAAGGTATCATGTTAACTGAAACTTTGATTCGAGAATGCGAAAGTGAATTTAAAACTCAGAAAGTTCCTGAGTCTAGGAGTGCTGAGCTGAAGTTCCAAGAAGATCAGAGTATAACAGTTACAGAGGTTATAGTGCAAGATAAAGAAGGCACAAAAGTGGTAACAGGAATGGCAAAGGAAAGTGTTGCTCAAAGAGACATTGTGGAACATGAAGTAGCCTTAAGAATGGAAATTCAACCAGACATACATCTAGAATCACTTGAAGTAGAAGGACCTGTGCCTGATGTTGCTAAAAAGGAAGCTTCTTTGCAGCATAGCCTGGTTATAACTGAAACGAGCTTCGGAGAAGTTGAATCAGACCTTACAGATACCGTGAAGCCCAGCACTAAAAGAATTAGTGTATCATTTGAAGAGGGAACAAACCTTCTCGTTACAGAAATCCACCCAGTAGACAAGGAAGGTGAGTATATAACACCACGTTCTGCTGTAAAACAGCGCGGATTCCTTAGTGTAGGCTCTTGTGAAGCTGTGGTTCAAGAGGAGACTGTAGTTGGGGTGCAAGAGGGAACTTATACACAACACAGAACAACTGAAACACATTTTGCAAAAGTAGGTCATAGAACTAAGCAGGGATTAGTTGTTTATGAAACAACTTCGGGTGAATTGGAAGGTAAGTATACAGAAGTATTTCCTAAACCAACAGAGGCGTGTATGACATTTGAAGAAGAAAAAGGTGTTATTATTTCAGAGGTAAGGCCTAGTGATACAGAACATGAGCTGATGGTTCAGATGCATTCGGAGTTACATGCTATACCAGGTTTCGTTGTTCAAGAGACTATTACTAAAGTGGAAACTGAGCTAGCGGATACATTTGGAGAATTTAAGAGTACGAAAACGAAGGAAGCAACAGCTGGTATTAGCCATGAGCTGCGAGAAGGTGTAGAAGTAATTCTTACGAAAACAGCTGAGAAGGAAGCTTCATATGGAGGAAAGCTTCAATGTGATGAAAGAAGAGCCGAGGTTGGATTTGAGCACGAAAAAGGTGTATCTGTGACAGAAATTATTTCTAATTATGATACCACAGAATTGAAAATGAGTCCGTCTGTGAAGGAAGCAACTGCTCAATCATTAATAGTGACTGCAGAATATGCTACAGTTGAGCATCCTGTACCTGAGCAAGTAGTATCTAAACTTAAAGTTGAGAAATTAAAGAAGCCGTCGCATGCTCATCCAGGAGTGCTTCCTCATAGAGTCGTATTGATGGAAGAGTCCTTGCCAGGAGATATTCCACAAGAAATTCTTGCCTCTCAATCTAAAGCATTGACAGCCAGATACCATATAGACGTAAGAGATGTTGTTCAAAGTGAAGAACTTATACCTCAACAAACTGTAGGTAAATTTGAAATGCGAGTTGAGAGAGAATGTGAAGCAAAACCTAGTCTCTCTACTAGAGAAACTGCCGTAATAGAAGAGTCTTACGTTGAACAATCGACAGAAAAATTAGTAACTCCAAAAGAAGAGCGTTTGCAGGCCAGACCTAGTATTGATACTAGATCCGTTGCCTTGACACATGAGTCATTCGTGGATCAACTTGTAGAGGAACTTCCTGTTGAAAAGGTTGCAGTAGAGCAACAAGCAAATCAGAAAATGTCAACAGTTGAGGCGGCGACTGTTGAAGAACTTCAAACTGAGGATAGACTTGACAAATTTGTTGTGAGACAAATAGAAAAAATGACACAAGCACAAGAGAGATTTGAAGTGAGAGAAGTTGCTATAACCGAACACCCAACCACTGACGAACAATGCCAGGAACTCAATGCTTTACTGGCAAAGAAAAAGGGACAAGCAGAATCGATAATCATGACCACAGAAGCA